>NW_028145510.1:797500-970000 GCF_977016875.1 Pavona decussata | reverse complement strand
GGCTGACAAGAATGGAGTTGGAGTGACAGTCATCAGTCACGACAGTGAAAGCAGGACACATGTGCAGGGATGCGAAACTAGAGGGTGTTACTCACGTGACATTCATTACACAGGAGCGAGTCTGTCTCAGCTGGCGAGTCTCACCAGAGTCTCCTCACACTGTGAACAGTTTATCAAGTATGAATGTTATAAATCAATAATTTTGAGAAATGCGTATGGCTGGTGGGTTTCACGCGATGCTACTAAGATGACGTACTGGGGCGGGGCATCTGGCAGTAGTAAGTGCGCATGCGGAATGACCAACTCATGCGCAGACCGCAGTTATGGCTGTAACTGTGACAAGAATGACAATGTATGGCGTGAAGACAGCGGTCTCCTCACTGGCAAGACACATCTTCCAGTTAAACAGCTCAGGTTTGGAGATACTGGCGGTAGCGGCGAGCAAGGTTACCACACACTAGGAAAATTGAAGTGCTATGGCATGGTATAAAGGACAACGTTTTTCTTCAGTGACGTAACAGAACAACGATGATAAATTCTATGCTAAGAATAGTTTTATATCAGTAATCAAGGACAAGCTTAGTCAGCATAGTGCTGAAAACAATCTGCTTTTGATAATTAATGTTTAAAATCTTAGGAGTAGCTTGGAGCGCTTTGAATTTAATGGACTCTCTCTCAGTACAATTTGCGACTGCTTGTAATCTGTATAAGCAAAAGTTAAAGTATACTTTATTTGTTACAGATAAACCAAAAAAGGAACATTTCCGTATACAAGTTTTAATGACGATTAAAAGGTCTTTTTATTCAAGCCTTAAAATAATGTTACGAATGTTTGATTTATCAACAGAGTTCATATTGGCCTCTGTAAAGAGATTCGAGCGCTGACGTTTCGAGCGTTAGCCCCCCGTCAGAGCGAACCGCAGCGCTGTTGTTGTTTACCACCGGCAAAGTTTAGAAAGTGTTATAATACATGTTTGTTTATTCGGCAACCACTACATTTGATGCTTTACTTCGATTCCTTATGCCAAAGTGCAATTTTTCTGAGCAAATTCTCTCACAGGAAAACTCTGCTGTGTAAATGAAACTATGGTTAAGCAACAGAAGCGATGCAATTTCCACTGACGGTGGACATCCGTCTCAAAAACTGAGCAAATAAAGAGTGCGTTGAGGTTATCTTTTCGTGAGTGCACCAATTTCATGAAATTGTAACTTGCAGGAAAAGAAAATCGTTGTAACTTGTTTTAATAGAAGTGGTCAACAATTAACATTTAAATCCAATTCATTTTTAATGATTGGTATAAATTTACCTTGTACTGGTAACATACAAGGAAACACTGTCTCTCGGCTCGTAACTCGTCATCACCATCATTCTCATGACGCTTCCAATACAACCCGCTCAAAATGTGTTACAGTACTAGATTTGCGCCAGAACGTTCTTCATGCAGTCTAGCTGCTCTGTGGAGGAGAAAGGTAATGCTCTACAGTAAGATAACCACCTCCTCCCCAAGACTAAACAATTATTTGACTACAATTAGACACGTTCAGTTTTTGGCATTACAATATTTTCGACCTTACAGTAAAACCCGTCCTTTTTGCGCGCGACTGACAGGGAGATTTTGCGCATGGGCGGAACAAAAGGCCCTGGGGTCGATCCGGAGAAGGCATTACTAAGTAATGTCATCCCTGTAATATTTCTGGTCGATTTAAACTGGTGGTTGTTTTTCAGTCCCAACAGAGGAAGCAGTCCCGGTCCTCCGATCGTCCTTGGTGTGTGGTCTAATGTAAAGTCACCTGTTGAGCTGGCCCCGGCTGTTCATCAAAGAAAAAATAATTTTATCCACCCAATAAAATGAACTTCAACTTATACATTTTATCCGGTGGATCAACTGTTGTCCACTCTTTGAATAACTGGGACTTGATCAGCAATTTAATTAGCGCTTTCAAGTTCGGTCCCAAGTCTCCGATATGAAGCTCGGCCTGCTCGACAAGAGGGATGACACGTGGGAACGAGGCTCCACAAAGAGCAAATTTCTTCTTTCGGTCTCGACCTCCTTCCTAACTTCATATGGAACCAGATATTTCCCCTCAATCACCCTCCCCCCCCCCCTCCCCCTTCAAAAAAGAACACCCTCCGACCCATTGGAAGGTTATATCTACAACTTATTTTATTTTTTTATTTATTTTTTTTCTATTGAATCAATAAATGAACAATGATCACATCTGTGTAACACTTCAGTTCTTAGTTGCACACTTACCTTGCTGCATTGAGCAGTACTTTTAAGTGCCAGTGCCTTAAGTTCAGTTTTCCTAAGTGGATCATTTCATTTTCTCGTCAGGACCATTTCTTTAGTATTTTTCTGTGTATACATTACACTACCGGACATTGGACTCCACGGAGCCATAAAAAACAACTGACAGATATTCCGCGTATAAACAGTATTCAAGTTACATCAGATCATACCACTTTCAGCGCGGGGTCAGACGCAATTTAGCTTACTACTTCCGCTTAAACTGTTGGGATCGTTCAAACCCTTTGCTTCAAAAATTTTAAACGCTTTCGTTATATGCGCATTCGAACTACGTTGAAGTCAGTTTAAAATCATGAAAACGGATTGTAAAGAGGAGACGAAAACGAAGAGACGAAAAACAGTCGACACCTTGTGTTCCGCGTCAGGCTTGCTGTTGTCTGTTGCGTGTTGCATCGCACTGATTCACGTGGAACTCAAAATACAAGAACATCATCGACTGATATCACACTCGGTAACATTCTGTGATCAAATGGAGACGGAAATTCTTCGAAAAGTGCAACAGAATTACGGAAAATGTAAAGAGGAGAAAGGCAGCCATTCAGAAGGTCACGAGACAAGAGGTGAGTTTGTTTTTACTTCTGGTATTTTAATTTATAGAGCTAGGCACACAGTAAGAAATTACTCTTTTTGTATTTTAACCTCCCTTACATTATTTAACGACATCATTTACAAAAGTGCTTTTAATAGAAAAAATAAAAGCAGAAAGTAATGGCTCTCAGCTTCCTTGTTTTCCTTTCCTGTGAATCATGGCTGTGTGATTGAAGACGTAGTGTTGAATGGTTTCATTTACGTCCTAGGTCATAAAGACACCATCTCAAGACAAAAACGTTCTTCACCCGACAATTCACAACAGGCATCTTTCCAATCAGCCTCTGAAGTAAAACTTCTGATCAAACAAGAGCTTCTTCTGCTGCAAAACAAAGTCTGCGCCAAAGATGAAACGCTCTGCCGCTCAGGACCAAAAGGTAACACAGGACGACGGGGAAGATCCGGAACCCGAGGGAGAACAGGTCCCCCAGGAAGACCCGGGCCAGAGGGACCTCCTGGTAAACATGGACCAATAGGACCTCAAGGACCGATGGGCATCAAAGGGGATCTTGGAGTGCCAGGTGACCCTGGTCCCGAGGGACCTAGAGGCCCGCAAGGGGAGAAAGGTGCCAAAGGTGAGCCGGGCCAGTC
Organism: Pavona decussata; assembly: GCF_977016875.1. Classification (NCBI taxonomy): domain Eukaryota; kingdom Metazoa; phylum Cnidaria; class Anthozoa; order Scleractinia; family Agariciidae; genus Pavona; species Pavona decussata. The sequence continues at coordinate 966,512 of NW_028145510.1, read as the reverse complement.
CATCTCGGCTCCTTCTCTGCTGCAGCATCCTGTTCACACGACAGTCAATGAAAGTCAGACAGCCATCTTGAAATGTACCCCGGATGGTAATCCTCCTCCAGAGGTCACGTGGTCTAAGCTAAATTCACTGCTTCCTGTTGGACGTCACGTGGTAGAGTCCAGTGGCGCCCTGATTGTGAAGGACGTTAGACGTGACGACGACGGAGTTTATAGCTGCAGAGCTGAAAATTTGCTAGGGAGCGTCAACGCCACAGCGAAGCTCACTGTTCAGTGTAAGTTACCTCATTTGCTAGATCAGCAGATCACTTCCTTAAGTGGACACTATTTTAATAATTTCTTTTGATTTAGTTTATTCTTGTGGCGGGGGTCTTATTAGGAGATCACTACTTTTGCCGTTCTGCCAATATTAGAACTTATTTTGCAAACATAAATTCTACTTTATTTCGTGATTTCGTAATGTTGGGTGTTTAAGTGCTCCTAACCCCCAATCTTTTTTTCAGCTCAAATAAGTGTATTTGTTATTCAAAGTATTTCAAAGTATTTCTCAGAAAAAAAAATGGATTTAGTTGAATCCTCGATTTTCTATGCCCTACCAAAGTTTTCTTTGCTCTGTTGAACGACCAGGAACCGAGAAAGATTGCGTCAGCTCAGTTATTCTCTTTATTTCTTAGGTTTTTTTGGACCATCGGCGCATAAAACCATAATCATTGTCAACTCACATTTGTGTGAAGATTGTTTCTTGTACGTCCTCAAAGTCAGAGTCGAGTGTGGATTGATTAATCTTTCGTATAACAACTTAGAATTTCGAAATATGTGGGCCCTGACTTACAAACAATTCGTCAATTCTATCAAATATCTGAGTGCAAAAAAGTACAGGCTGTACCACACCACAAGAGCAAAAACATGTACCAAGCTTCAAAAGGAAATGGAAAGTCAACAGAAATTAATCCAATATTTCGCGCCGAGATCCGCGCAGTGTAGAGGGCCACATGGCAGGGGCACCCAACGGATCGTTTCGGTAAATTATCTGTTCGGAAGGCTCTTAATCCCCTACAATTTTCTAAAGGGAATTTTCACCACGAACTTTCGTGATATTAAGATTTTCGGAAAGGAAATAAGACCTAAGGTTTTCGGGAAATGGACAAAAATGCCCTACTAAGTTCGAAAAGACTCAAGTTCCCCTAGAATGACCGAACAGATAAAAATATTATAGCACTGCCTAAAATGAACCTATAGAGCTTTAAAGCCACTCCAGATCGCCTAAAATAACGTTTCAAAGGATTTGAGAGAAAATTGTCGTTGGGTGCCCCTGATATGGAATACCTTGTGATTCTCGAAATCGACTGATGTGTTGTAGATTCAAAACACGGTCAATACTGAGGCTGGTCTAAACAAAAGAAAGAAAACAGTTAAGTTAGCTCCTGCAACATAAACCTCACAGTTATAATGCGGAGCGAAGTGATGACAAAATGATACGATACAGACTTCAGCGGCTCTACAGTACTACGTTGCGTAGCACTATCAGAAGTTTTGGCGCAAAAAAAAACAAATAAAAAAAATTTGAATAGCCTTAAGAGGAAACACAACATCTTACAACCAGAACAAATGGTCGGGTCAGTTGTACAAAACTCCCTGTGACAGGAAAACTTTTTCATTGTCCAAGCAGTAATCTAGATCCCGTATCGTCACACAAATATCGACAGGAGAGGTCGTGCTATCACGGACTGAAACGAGCCCAGCTAAACCTAGCAAAAAGGAATCAAACAGCGTATAATTTATAAGAACCTAGTTGCTAAAAATAATCAACAAGCGGTCAAATAACCAGCCAACCAAGTAACCAATTATCGTTTTGAAATTAATGAATGCGAAAGATTCTCTGTTTTTGGGTAGACGTCACAACAGCGGTACTGACCCATTCTCCCAAGAATCGGCCATGAATTAAAATGACACCATTTTTGGCAGTAATTTCGAAACTTCGCCGGCAACAGAAAATGGTAGATTCAGGTAAAATCCAAATCTTTGTTTCGCAAAAGTGCTTGTAATTTTAAATAAAGTTATTTAAGTAAAAACATTGCCGGTGTGGGTTAGCGGCGCTTAAATCCGTGCAATTTAAAGCTCTATCTGATCAGTACTATGTTGTCTATGTTCAAAAAGAACTTTCCTTTTTCATTTTTCTCCAGTTGGTCCCCAACTTTTAATGTCATCCAATAGACTTATGACTGAAGAAAACCGAAATGTTACCATCTCCTGCAATGCTACTGGTCAGCCGCAGCCCAGTATCACGTGGTCCAAGTCAGTGAGTAGTTTGCCTAAAGACAGAACACAAATGACGAAAGGCGTTATGATGATCTATAAAGTGACAAGAAAGGATGCTGGAATATACATTTGTAAGGCAGAGAATATTCTGGGATCAGCGACAGACACGGCTCAACTCATGGTTTTCTCTCCTCTACGGTTCAAAGTTCGTCCTCCTCAAGAGCTAACCCCTTTGATTGGTTCAACTGTCCGCCTGTCGTGTGTGGCCGAGAGTGACCTGAGACCTGTAATTACTTGGACAAAGGATGGCAGGTCTTCACTTCCTGTAGACTCTACTGTTCTACTGAATGGAACACTGGTTCTTTTGAAAATCAAAAAATCTCATGAAGGTTCTTACACCTGTAGAGCGACCAATGCTTTGACATCAGTAGAGGCTAAAATCAAGATCAATTCTCCTGTTAGTAGCACATCCTGTTCTGCGATTAAAAAGAGTATCAGTGCAACTGGAACTTACGTCATAGATCCAGATGGGGAGGGGGGTCTGGCACCATTTACAGTGTACTGCGACATGGCTGACAAGAATGGAGTTGGCGTGACAGTCATCAGTCACGACAGTGAAAGAAGAACATTGGTGGATGGTTATGACAGTCGAGGTGGTTACTCCCGTGACATTCATTACACAGGAGCGAGTCTGTCTCAGCTAGCGAGTCTCACCAGAGTCTCCTCGCACTGTGAACAGTTTATCAAGTATGAGTGTTACGAATCATTGATTTTTAGGTATGGATATGCCTGGTGGATGTCACGTGATTCTAATAAGATGACATACTGGGGCGGAGCATCACCTGGCAGTGGTAAATGCGCATGCGGAATGACCAACTCCTGCGCAGACTCCAGATTTGGCTGTAACTGTGATAAAAATGATGAAGTATGGCGTGAAGACAGCGGTCTCCTCACTGACAAGACACATCTTCCAGTTAAGCAGCTCAGGTTTGGGGATACTGGTGCTAACGAGCAAGGTTATCACACACTGGGAAAATTAAAGTGCTATGGAGCAGCATAAAACTTAACGTTAACTTCTCAATGGCATCTTAAAAGAATAACTAAAACAGCCTTTTTCTAGAAACGAGAAAAGTAGCAGCTTCACCGTCAACTATAGCACAGTGACTGGCGATAAAAAACGAGCTTTTGATTACTTTTTAGAAATGTTGGAATGTCTGATAAGAGTTCATTAACTGATAGCTGAGAGCTCTAATTGTCAGACTTAGAAATCCCGCGTTTTTCAATTAAATTAATAGAGAGATTTACAATCACGTTTACGGCAAACGACAGAAATGACCACGTGACCATGTTTACCCTATATTTGCCGCTCGCTGTTTTCATTTTCTCTTTTAAATTGAGTAGGTTTGCGTTAGTATCGAAGGTCAGAATTATTTTACACTATTCTCATCCTTGTTCTGATTTTTTCAAGAAAACATAAACGCAAAACTGACTCACGTTTGCCGTTTGCCGTAAACGCGATTCTGAATCTCTCTAACACCTTAAAACGGGAGCTAATCGAATCAATAGATAGCTAGGAATAACTTAAATTTTTTAAAACTCATGAAACTCATAGCCCGTTTAGACTGCAGCACTCCCATTAAGACATTGCCTTTCAGAGAGGGCGGTTATATTGAGTGTCGTAAGAAAGTTCGGTGTAGTACGCTTAGGTTTGCTTTACAAGCTACAGTCTGTAATTCACTCCAGTCGCTCTATTTTATGTTTGAATATGAATATATGAAACATATATTTTGAACTGCGGATGAAAGATTACATCTGTAAATAGAAGAAAGATCCTACTTTTAAACAGTTGCGAAAAAAAAGCCTGAATTTTTTTACAGGCTTTCTTTTTGCAACTGCTTAAGTTGCGTGTTAACTGCGTGGATCTTTCTGCCATTTAATCTCAGATTTTATATTATTAAAAAAGTGGATCATTGTATAATGTAATTCCAGGGATTTGATTGTCTTAGCGGTCATGGTATATGAGCCTTTTTACTATGCCCGAGAAATAGCGACCATTAAATTGTCTTTGGTTGTTCTTGCAAAGCGAAATCAGCAAGATCTAGCCATATTTCTTGACTGTTTTTAACAAAACAATTATTCCACTCGCGCTAGTCGCAACTAGCGCAGTTGTGTAAGCACGCCTCCCCTTCGCAGCAAGTGAGATTAATGAAAGCTAAGATGCAATTATTCAAATTAAAGTTAAATTAAAGTTCAAGTTAAAGCTTGTTTGATATGAGATGGCAGATAGCCAAGTCGACGGTAGAAGCGTCTATAAACTTGGGAGTAAAATAATCTGTTGCAAGCGTTTGGCTAATATGAATTCGCTCAAAGCGCATTTTATCTTTTCTATTTACCGGCAAGTCTATTCCGAGGGTGAGGGGTCATCCCCTACCCCTCACCCCGCACCCCTAACCCCCAGAATAGACCTGCGAACATTTAATCTAGAAAAAGAGCAAGGCTGATTTCATGGTCAGGGAAGTATATTTTCCAATATTTCGAAAGGCACGGCCTTTCTTGTTCAGGGTATGTTTGAGACTGATTAGATCCTTCACTACAGGATCCGGTACTTTTATTTTGTTGCGGTGGTCCTTGCAAACACAGTTAATAGGCCTTATCACGGTTTTCGACGCCATTTTGACGGGTAGGCAAACAGGCTTGAAATTACAGTGTTTATGGAAATCCGATGTCAAATGATTTCATCGCTTCTGAAAAATTCATGAATTGGAAACTTTTGGCTCCAGGAAAAGGATTTTAAGAAGAAAATTGGAGGGATGTGGCTTTGACAGAAAGCGTCCAGTCGTGTTTGGAACTTTCCATACATTTGTCTGTATTGCGAACCAGCCGTGAACTGCTACTAAAAATAGTTCGCGGGAAAAAATACAGGGAAATATATGGAAAGTTCAAAACAAAACACGACTGGACGTTTTCTGGCACAGCTACATCCCTCCAATTTTGTTCTTAAAATCCTTTTCCTAGTGCCAAAAGTTTCCAATTCATGAATTTTTCAGAAGCGATGTTTTATGAAAATTATTTGACATCGGATTTCCATACAAACACTGTTATTTCAAGCCTGTTTGCCTACTCGTCAAAATGGCGTCGAAAACCGTGATAAGGCCTATTACTGGTTTTTACTGCGATCATTTACCAATCTCCTGGAAATAAATTAATTGGAAATTAATTGGAATAGGCTCGAACAGATGAAGAGGCTATCAAATCAGCATTGTGCCACGACTGAAAGACGGTTGATTTTAAGGGTTTTCAATCTCATTCTAAGTTACTGGATTCTTTGTGATCTGAAAGTCGACGAAAGGAAAGGCATTAAAAAGAAGCGCTTCTTGTGGCGCTGCACCAATATAGGGGCCTGGAAGCAAGTTTGTTGTTATAGCGTGGTTACTAAGCCGTTTGTGGATTTCAAAATGGCGGGAGAAATAAATAAATACTGTATGTCTTGTTAACACAACCATGCAAACCTTAGACGTTTACAAGAAGGAAGAAGGAAAGATTTGGCAGCGAAAACCATCTCCCTCGCCAGAGGAAGGGTACGTTTATGTTTATGTTTTAGTCTGTCAAGCAAGCAATCTCACAAATCTTAGTAAACATAAGCTTACATTTTTTCGTTGTTTCGATGTTCAATCTTGCTTACAGCTGCTTACAATGATTCTTTTTTCAATAGTTTAGTGGTTTCAATCAGCCACTCCACATCGAGTGCCTTTTCATTACAAGGAAGAAATATCAGATTCCTTCGTACGGCGTTTAATACAACTGGCGAAGCCTTTGCTGCAGGTGATCACCAAGGAAACATTTTTGTCTTTGATTTAGGCAAGAATAGGTGAGATATTTGAACTGTGGTGATGTGTTAGTGAAAATCTTGAGCCATTAATTTCTGTTGCTTCGAGAAAATACTAACTTAATTATGAAAATTTAAGGCCTCAAGCGATTTTCTGCAGTGTGACACAGTCTTATCCATTTTTGTATAATTTAACACTTCAAATACTTCAAAGCAACATCATGGATCTGATTTCATTTATTTTTCTGTATTCATCTTTTTCAGGTTTTCATTGATCCACAAGACAGGAACACCTTGCACCGCCATTTCCTTTTGCCTTCGGAGAAAGAACGAAGTTCTTGTAGCTCTTGCAGACAATTCTTTAAGATGCTATGACACAGGTGTGATACTTATAAAGAGGGTCAAAAAGCAAAATTAATTTAAGTTGCATGAATGTTCAGTTTTATCAATTGAGTTGGGAGCGTCAGAGCATCAGGTTTTTAGCTCTGAGAAAGGGCTAGCACGTGAAACATCAGCTTCTGTACAGTGTGTGTCTTTGCAATGGCCAGTTTGTGACTTAAAAAGTACATTCATTTGAACTCCACCTTCAACTCAGCACCACTATTTATTTAGAAGTTATCCTCCTTTCACCAGCGACATGAGCCTGGCAGCTCCACTAAGCTGGCATGTTGGTTCAATTTTCCAAGATCTCAAATCAATTTCACAGAAACATGAAATCTGGGCTGGTTCAACCAGCTGGGGTCTGGGATCAAACCTGTAGTGACGTCAGGATCCCAGCTACACCTGTAACTGGACTGAGATTTTTCCTTATACAGCTACTTGAGTGCACCTGGTCAGCCCAGCTGACTGGGCCTGCAATTTTCCCTGACAAAATTCCTTTTTAGGGCAAAAATAAAGGGTTATTAGTAAGTTGATCTCCATTTAGATATCACGTATTCATGACATAATTTTGATGGGCTGCCAAACCATGAAAAGTCTTGAATCTGAAAAAAAAAAAAATACCAAAAAGGAGGGAAAGTAAAATCACTTAATCCATTCTCATTGTTGGAGCCACTCATGACAACTTCTACATTTAGCCAGTGCTGGGCTGGTTGACCTCATATAATACTGGGTGGGGACTTACAATGGCAAACCAAGTCAGCCAAGCTGGCACATTAAATGGGTTATCATAAGTACCCTGTAGGTAAGATTTACAGTATCTGTAAACACTGAGACTTCAGAGAAATTAAAAGTCTGGTTGGTAAATGTAACCGATGGCAACGCGAGCGGTCTAGCGCCGCCAACGGCCGGAGTGCGCGAGCAATGGCACAACAAACATGAATTCGTGGATGCAAGGAGTGGGCTTAAAAGAACATTTATTACAGCGAAACCCTAAGCTAATTACAACAAAATGAAAAGAAACGAAACGAACTAATACTAATAAAAAAGGAACGTTATAAAAACACGAGAACGTAAAAAAGACTATTACAAAAACGGGATTATAAAAAGTAGGAATGAGTTCTGTACATACTTACAACGGCACAAACTCCACTAACCAGAGCATAACTGCTTCTGGGGAGCGAGCTACACAGATCACTTGAACAACACTCTGCTCCACTCGAATAAACTAAGCTAAAAAACTTGTATTTATACCGGAGTAAGACACGTACTGCTTATGTGACAGGAAAAGGATTGTCACAAAAGAAACAGACCGATTACATAATAACTACGTACAATTTCATCACACACTACTTGATAATAAGATTAAAATAACAACGCCCTAATGACCTACTGATGGTATCATGCAGCGTTGCTACAAGAAACAGAAAACTGTTTTGTAATCCCACAAACAAGGAAACCAAGCTTAGGAAATAGTGAACCTTACGCAATGTAACACTACAGCACGTGATATACTAAACCAAAACTAAATTAAACCAAACTAAACTCCAGTGATATGTCACAATAAAACTCTCCAGACTGTGAATGTAAACCAACTCCACTCACGTCTGCAATAGGTCAAAGATAAAAATAACACTCTACACTACTAAACGTGACACGAAAATATCTTAGAAATAATTGAGAAATTGCCTTTAGGAACTACAAAGTGACTCGGTCACATTCGCCTCTCCTTTTGCTCATCATGTCCTCATATGAGCTAAACAAAAGAAAACTATAAGCCCTTTTAAAAATAAACGACAAGTCCATTTAAAACTAGAGTACATTGTACTAGAGTCTCTTGAAAACTCACGCATCCTGCATAGCAGTGAGCGGTACTTGATTCATGATCCACGTGCATGCTTGAACATTTGTGCTTCTGAACTGGAGTGTCCTTTAAGTTAGACCGTACCATTCCAACTAGAGAGGGCGATTTGCGCCAAGTGATCCTGGGAAGCCATCACTGTTCAACACCAGTGGACGTACATCGTCACCAAAACTCCATATACTTCCATCACGAGAACACACAGCAATACAACATAGTGATACACAGGATCACAGATTCTGCTAACTGTTCGTAACAAAGTCAAGCCAGGTACAATAAACAACATTCAGTCAGTCTGGCGAGGTAAAAACTTCATCTCTCGCGACGATATCCTTGTGCAACACAAACTAGCGATCCACGCCAGTGCAGGGGAAGGGGACTAAACATTGGGGACACATAGGCGCAACTCCAGTACCAGTGGTTGGCCTAAAACAAGCTCTTCCTCGGCGAGTAGACACTAAGGTACATGGTGGACGTCTTGGAGCTACCCCTGAGACAAATCCTGAACTCCAGAGGTCGGTTGCGAGATCCTGTGAAGGCAACTCATCGATTCATTGAGCCAAAACGAAGAGAGTTCTATCGTCGCAATCCTCTTGCAGAACGTCTCAACTCCCATCGCGACTCCACTACCACACTCGTACTAGTTACCAGACATAACGGGGACATTTTAGCCACTACACACAGAAATGCTGGGTAGGTATCGAGGGTGTCTCTCACGTTGAGCTTCTCACAGCACAAGTCGACTATCGACGCTACATCCTCCACAACAGCTAGACTGACGGCCATGGAACTCCACCACTGCTCTGCAGCCTCCCAGCTGAGGTCTCTCAGGACTGGAAACAGGAACACTTACTGGAGTAACCACGCCACACCACGTCAACGCCATTGTGCCGTGTAAATACTTCTAAACTCATTCCCGTTTGTAAAATTAAAATGCAAAACCTAACTTGCAAAAAACTATTATATTTTTGTTTTTCTTGCAAACAACTGTTAAACATTCGATGCCACTATTTTACACTTGCATCCCACTTCTGACACCAAAATGTAACCGATGGCAACGCGAGCGGTCTAGCGCCGCCAACGGCCGGAGTGCGCGAGCAATGGCACAACAGACATGAATTCGTGGATGCAAGGAGTGGGCTTAAAAGAACATTTATTACAGCGAAACCCTAAGCTAATTACAACAAAATGAAAAGAAACGAAACGAACTAATACTAATAAAAAAGGAACGTTATAAAAACACGAGAACGTAAAAAAGACTATTACAAAAACGGGATTATAAAAAGTAGGAATGAGTTCTGTACATACTTACAACGGCACAAACTCCACTAACCAGAGCATAACTGCTTCTGGGGAGCGAGCTACACAGATCACTTGAACAACACTCTGCTCCACTCGAATAAACTAAGCTAAAAAACTTGTATTTATACCGGAGTAAGACACGTACTGCTTATGTGACAGGAAAAGGATTGTCACAAAAGAAACAGACCGATTACATAATAACTACGTACAATTTCATCACACACTACTTGATAATAAGATTAAAATAACAACGCCCTAATGACCTACTGATGGTATCATGCAGCGTTGCTACAAGAAACAGAAAACTGTTTTGTAATCCCACAAACAAGGAAACCAAGCTTAGGAAATAGTGAACCTTACGCAATGTAACACTACAGCACGTGATATACTAAACCAAAACTAAATTAAACCAAACTAAACTCCAGTGATATGTCACAATAGAACTCTCCAGACTGTGAATGTAAACCGACTCCACTCACGTCTGCAATAGGTCAAAGATAAAAATAACACTCTACACTACTAAACGTGACACGAAAATATCTTAGAAATAATTGAGAAATTGCCTTTAGGAACTACAAAGTGACTCGGTCACATAAATTCATTTACAAATGATTTTTCCCTTATTTTTCCTTTAGTCTTTTAATGCTGAATCCTGACTATTTGAATTCAATGTCCTACTAATAAAAACAATCATACTTATTGAGATTACCAAATGGTTCATGAAGACAATGTTTCAACAGTTTTTTAATCCCGTTTTAAATAAATCCCAAAAGTGGAAGCCACTGGACAGTGTTTTCATTTGTTACTTTTTAAATTTAATCATTTACATGCTCTTCCTCATTAATTCAAACTCAGTTTTTCCTGTTGGGTGCAAACGTTAATTAAATACCTGTAGCTTGCTTCTTTGATATTACTGTAATTAAATTAATGTATTTCATTTTCAGAATCTCATGAGTTAGTGAGCTGGATGAGAGGTGATGATTCATCAATTCACAGCATTTCAGTCCATGCTTCAGGTCGCTATGCACTCACATCATCCAACTCAGCAGCTCAGCTCTGGGATCTTGATACATTTTCTCGCAAGAGGACACTCAATGGGGCTCAAACTGTTGGAATACAACAGGTTTGGATGAGAACGAGTAAAATTTGTACTTATGTAACTCATTACACGTAGCATAGACCTCTTTGAATGGGATGCATTCATGGTAACCAGAAGGTTGGCCAAAACAAACAGGCTAGTCCTAGGCTGTCATTAGGAGTTGACTTCTAGAGTTAGTGGGCAAATAGCTCCAAATTTCAAATTTCACATCCTTGATTACAATGTTCACATAGGAGGTGTTCAGTGCTGCAGTCAAAAATTACATCTCAACTTGCCTTGGACTACATTAACTGTTATTACTGGCTGGTACTATTAATAATGGTACCTCCACCGAAAATTTCTCTGTTCTCCATTTTTTTCAGGTTCTTTTCTTACCACTTAGCAACACCATAGTGACATGCTTCAAAGATGACAGTTTGTTTGTTTGGGATTCAGAAACACTTAAGTGTAAGTTTCAGTTACCAGTTCCACCAGATGAGAGTAAACAGCCCCACTACAGGGCACTGGCAACTCCAAGAGATGGAAGGCTGTTAGTGGCTGGAGGAAGGTGGGTCCCATTATTTTGTTGTTTTAATCACATTTTGTATGACTTACAGTATGACTAATTACTTTTATTAATTAAAAGTACATGTAAGCATTTTGGGAAGTGATCAAAACTACTACATTGTAACAGGACCCACCAAGGTGATCTCTACCTGCACCCCTTCCTCAACCTCAATAGATGGTGTCTTTATTGCATAGACACCCCTCTATCCAGCAGTAAAAAAAAAGAGAATGAGAGTCAAACTTCACTTTTCTTGTTTATCTAGCAATGCTGACTTTTGCAAGCTGAATATTTCTGTGTATACTCAAATTTTCAGGCCAATATAATTTTGCCAAACTAATGTTCATGAGATAGGTGGCGTCTTTGATAACCCTTACCAAACCTTTCTTTCTCCATTTTAGGTCTCGTTTCCTCCATGTGTGGAGTCTAGAGAACAAGCGTCTGCTTCATGTTATTCAGCTTCCTGCAAGAGTACGACTTGTCAGGCAACTGGAGTTCATAAGCAACAGCTTTGATGGAGGCACTAGTCAGGTACAGTAATATTCATTTGATGAACTCAAGATAATCCCACTATTTCTTATTACTCTCCGGGCACTGAGTAAAAAATGAAAAATTATTGAATTAAAAATAATTAGGCCATGATGTGTGTGTGGCTCAAAACCTCAGTGGCTGCATTAATTATTATTACTGCCCATTTAAAACATTTTCTGTGGTTTGAGCTCTCATGTAATGGCCAGATACAACAAAGTTAAACCAAAGTCTTTTTACTTGCACTGTGATAACATTAAATTCCCTTACCAGACCCTGGGAGTGTTGTCTCAAGATGGCCTTCTGCGTTTTATTGACATTCATGCTTGCAAGCAGATGTTTGAGATTGGAGGAGCTGATGAGGTATGGTGCCGTAATGACTTTTAACAGTCTCACGTCTTAAAACATACAGGTAGATCAGTGTTAAAGATAGACTCAAACCCTGCTTTTTGGACACCTAATTAAGGACTATGCCTATTAATAAAGAAGTACAACGTATTTTTGTGTCAATGGTTTATGACTATTCTGGAAAAGCAGATCTTGGCAAGGGCTATTGAAATCCAAAAAGAAGATTGGGGGTAACCACCCATTTTTTAGAGATAATTAAGCAACAATTACATTATGCAACGTATCGCATTTTTTTTTCCAAATGGAAGCTTTATTATCTCTGAAAAATTCATGGTTACCCCCAATTTTCTTTTTGGATACCAAGAGCACTTGCTAAGTTCTGCTTTCTCCACATAGTTTTAAACCACACAAAAATATCGCTGTATTAGAAGGCACCGCCCATAGGAAACCTGAGTATCTTGAGATGTGCAGAACGTATGCGCAGTAACAATAGTAGACACCATCCTTAATACAAACGCCTTGTCTTTACAGACAGTTTTCTTGGTCCCATCATGCTGCACAGGGTGTGTGCAGGTCATGGAAAATCTGGAAAGTCATGGAATTATGTAATTTCGTCTTCCATGCCTAGAAAGACATGGATTTTAATTGTGGGTCATGGAAATTCATTGAAAATTATGTTCATGGAGAAAAATCACTTAGTGAGCATTCTTTTAGGGGAAAAAAACCAAGAAGATGAACAATTTCAAAAAAACCGAAAAGGAACCAAGAGACAGATTTTCACTCAGTAGAAATAAACACTGCGCGTTTTGACACTGTTAATGCAAACACTTTATCATGGAAAACTTGAAAAGGTTGTGGAAAAGGTCATGGAAAGTCATGGAGTTTTAAAAGCCCAAAAGAGTATGAACCCTTTAACACAGAAACTGAGACACTTTTTCAGGTCCTAACAGTGCCTGTAATAAGAAGGGTTTGACTTGTTTGACATGTATGTAAACATCTTCTGTAGATAAATACATTTTTGGTCAAGGCTATTTTTATGACCTTCATTATAATCGAGAGTGATGTTTTATTCAGTAAGTGACACAGGCATTCTCGGAAAAAAAAATCTGAGTGCTCCTATCAGGAGTCAAACCTAAGACCTTCCGATTACTAGTTTGGATGCTCCTGATAGGAGCACTCAGATTTTTTTTCCGAGTATTCCTGTGTCACTTATTGAATAATACATCATTCTCATTTATTCACCAGGCTTAAAATATTCCATCACATTTATTCTTCATAATCTTTCATAATCTTCACTAGGGTTCTTACTATTATTTTTTGTCTCTTTATAGATGATTAATAACTTCAGTATCAGTTCAAATGGCCGGTATGTTGCAGCTGTGATGGACAATGGTAATGTTAATGTGTACAGTGTCCCTGCACTTTCTCAACACTTTACTAAGGTAAAGAAAAATGAATAAAAAATACTTTGAATAGAGGACATAATTATTTTCATGAAAACAAACCACCCACCAGTAGTGACCACTTTCTTGATACCAGAAAACTGGCCAACTTGCAAGTCTAATAATTTGTATATTGAAATTAAGGTTAAAAGTAGATATAATTTCATTGCCATCAGCAATAATTACTGCAGCAGTTTGAAAGACTATCCTTCTTCATACTGTATATAGTGCTGCTCAGTTATTAAATTTTTGTAATTTATATGTATTTAATTTTTAATAAATACTTTTTACAGCTGTATCTCCCACTTAACATTGTTTTACATGAGAATTTTTATTATTTTGTTTTTTTTGTTTTTGTTTTTGTGGATGGAGTGGACAGTGGTTTCTTGAAGCTGAAGGTTGCATTTTTTTGTCTCAACATGAATTTGGTTTCTTGGGCATTGTTTCAAAAATTATTATTGCCTTTGGTTGATTAAAATTGTATTTTGCCTTGCACTTCATATTGTTATCTATTTCTTCATACTACAATAATTATTATCCTTGTATTGAGAATTCTCAACATGAGATACTATCATTACTTACAGATAAAATTGACCACAACATTTCCATACAGTAAGATGATTACTTGTCTAGTAAAGAGATCATGACATTTTGTTTCTGTTACAGCCACCTCCTCCTCTTGTAAAAACTGTTTGGGAAGAGAGACCAGCCTCTCGCCAAAGTAGCAAATCAGGCAAGTCACTGGGAAATACCATGACAAAGGTAGGCGGAACCGCAAAAAAGGGCAAAGCCAAATCACCGCCCAGACCACTTGTTCAGAGTGCTGATGGCTCTGCAGCCTCTTGGACCAGTCCAGACTCGGGAATAGAGGTACATGTATTGTTACACGTAGATATAATCTAAGAGGCTTGAATGTTCTTGGTAGCAGGAAAACATTTATATTACAAACTTGAGCATTATTATCAGCATTGGCATATTTTTGTGTTGGCTATAATCATCTCGTATCCAACAAAAATTAAAATTAAAATAAAATAACTTTTTTATTGAAAAAACAAAATCAAGAAATATTGCTAGATCTTACTCTTTTCGCTTTGCAAGAACAACCAGAAGACAGCTCAATGGTCTCTATTTCTCAGGTGTGGTATAATGGCTCATGTACCATGGCCGCTAAACCAATCAAATCCCTGGAATTGCATCATACAGTAATGATCCAGCTTTTAATAATTATCATTATTTTACTACACATGACCAGCAGTTACCTCTGGTTACAAAGGAGACTGAAGGACACTGAAAATGACTGCAGTACCGCTTGACCCTGGTGAAAATCTTTTGAGGATCTTTAAAGATCCTCAAAGATCTTCATGAAGATCTTCGAGGATCCTTATGAAGATCTTTAAGGATCCTTAAACAATCTTGCAAAGATCTTTAAGGATCCTCAAAAATCCTTGCCAAGATCCTTAAGGATCCTCAACTTTCTTGCCAAGATCCTTGAAGATCTTGGCCAAGATCTTTGAGGATCCTCAAAGATCCTTAAGGATCCTTGCAGATCTTGCCAAGATCTTGTCAAGATCTTTAAGGATCCTTTGCAGATCTTGCCAGGATCTTTGAGGATCTGCAAAGATCCTTTGCAGAACTTGCCAAGATCTTTGAGGATCTTCAATTATGTCGCCAAAGATCTTAAAAGGATTTTCAAGGATCCTTTGCAGACCTTTTCAAGATCTTTGAGGATCTTCAATAACCTTGCCAAAGATCTTCAAGGATCCTACAGGATCCTTTGCAGCTCTTGCCAAGATCTTTGCAGATCTTCAATAATCTTGCAAAAGATCTTCAAGGATCTTGAATGAACCTTTTCAAGATCTTGTACTACTTTGAACTTTCCAAAATCACAAAAACATTTGTGACTGAAATTTCCGGTGAGTCTCAGAATAAGCTGTTGAGAATGTACATGTAGTATGTAGATGAAAAAGAACATCAGCATGTCATAAAAGGGATAATTTTATTGAACAATCCCTAACTTATTTTAGTTAAGATTCAGGAATTTATTTGTATATAAATGTAGGTCTACAATGCTAAATCAATACAAAATAACTTGTGTAAATAAAATCAGAAATAGAAACATAACTTTTAATATGTATTGTGAAAGAATAATATTCAGCAGTTGGATATTTTACCTCAACCACGATGGACAAAATTTTGACTACAACATGAAGCCTGGGTGATCACGATCCTAATGTTAATGTACAAGAAACTGTAATAATTTTTATTCTAAAATTTGGTTGGACAATTGCCAGTGAAAACGTTTGTACAAGAAAACATAATAACAGAAAAACAATAACTTATAGCAAGCTCTGATTATGTACAAAAGTTCTAATGACAAGGCTACACAGTGCAACAAATTTCAACAGATGTTGTTCCCAACATTAGTGCAAGTCAAAATCCCTCTCTAAATTATCAGCCTTTAACAAAACTTAAAAGTTACTGCCTTGTCTGCACAACTTTAACACATTTATAGTGGCTCAGAAAAATTGTAGTTTTTCCCTCGTGATGACCCACAAAATGTGGAATAACTATATTCTAGATAATGAATAATGTAACAAAACAGTGCAATCACAACATCAGCAAATGTTGTGCTACTATAAAAATTTGATAGGCATAATAATTGTGCAAGCACAGTGCTAAAAGACAAAAAAGTACCAATTTGCTTGTAATTTACATGACCAAAACAATTTGACCCTCTAATTTTCTATTAAACTATCAAACATCAAGTAATGAATTCAAGGCTCAAAGTTACAAAATGTTTTATTTTTTCATTGTTCCTGAGTAGTATATATAGTAGTAGAAGTCACAATTCATAACCATACTAAATCAGTTAAAAATAGGCTCCCCTGCTTACAAGTGACTTAGCTTATTGAGCAGGATTTGGTGACTTCACACACTCTGAAGCTACAGTCTTGGGTATCGGCCTTGACAACAACATTGAGTTGAAGATCTACAGCAAAAAGAGAAAAAATCATGCACTTTAGTCAGTTCTTCTGTGTGATTACAGTGTTCACATTCGTTTTTAACTGATGGTGCTATTTTATTGTACATGTGGGCATTATAATACTCCACCAAATGACCTTCAACCTTAATCAAATCACAGGCAAATGAAAGTAATGTTATACTCGATCGAATAAGTCACCACACAAATAAAGCTTGCAATTGATTCTCAGTACAACTACAATCATCTGATTGTTCATTTCAACTAGCGCTACAACTACAAACTTACCCCATAAAAACGTTTGTAAATGTTTTATTTTAAAAATAAATAGGAAATGGCTACCTCGACAACCGAGATCAGATGAATTTGTAGCTAAATTCACAGAAGCACATGCATTCATTTGGTTGAATTGTGCATCACATTTTCAAGCCAGTCTTTTATCAAAATCATTGATATTAAAGCCTACCTGTTTCTAAAAAGTAGTTGTCCACGATTTGTTGCTTAAAGCCATCATTTTCTAGCTTAAAAGAAGAAAAAACCAAGGAAATGTGCCTTGTTTTCTTGAGTCCTGCAAAAATCCAAAAGAAACGGTCTTTCTGCGAGCCTGCAGTGTATAGCTGCTGACCAGATTTGGCTTTGCTCGTGCCCAGTCTTCCAAGTCTGATGGAAATCCAAGATGGCTGCCGTTCTTGGCCCGGTGGTTTCCTTTATAAAAGAAGTATTGTGCAAGAAAGCGACAGGGTAATCATTTGATGAAGACTGTGAGCAAACTTTTAGCTATTGGAAATCACTCTTTATTTATAAGAATGAATTACTGAGTCTGAGTATCACTAAGACACTATCATGCTGCATGACAAGCACTGATCAGACAATCAGCTGAGTAAACTTATTTATTTGTCTATTGAATTATATCCTTTGGTGGGAAGCCATATAAAGCAGGAATCTTGGTGCAACATATCACAAATTTAAATTGCCAAAACGAAATTCCATATTCCACGTACCCGTTTCTCTGAGACATCCAAGCAATAGTTCCAAGCAAAAAACCAGCAGTATTGATGACATTGCATTATTGCAACTTTCAGAGTTTTAGTCAACAGTCTGTACTTTCCAACACCTTTAAGGTATAATTATTTACTCTGGAAGCTCAAACTCAGTAGAAACAGAAATTTTGATTCTTAATTTTAAGTGACAAATGTATTTGTTACTAACGCGGGCAGATCTGTGTGACTTTCTTTCGAACAAACTATTTTAACTCTATATCTTCATCAAGAAACCACAAACGCTCAAATTTGCTGCCTCCACCTGCCCTTTCATCCCACAAGCTTAGGAGCAATAACCGTTTTATAATTCCGGTGTGCAAGACCAATCGTTAAAAGAACTCTTTTATTATTAGTCATTAGTAGTAGTATGTAGTTTTTTTAAATAATGTCCTTTTTCCTCTCGCAGAGTTCTATGCATTCTTCTTTATTATATGTTACCTGTAATTATTAAATTTTTTGTATATTTTGTATATATATTTATGTTTTTCAGTTTCATACAATTTAATTATTTGTACACGCAATTCAGTCTTTGGACTGCGAAGTGTATTTGAATAAACGGTCTTATTGATTAATAAAATAAATTACCAAATGCCTACACTGTAATTGCAAGTGTAATGGCCTTTTATTTTCCATCACCTTTTTTTTCTATTTATCATAGGGGTCTTGCAAACATCCTCATTAAATCCTTGAAGCTCATGAAGGATCCTGGCAAAGGTCTTTGCAAGATCCTTACTATCAAGGATCCTTTTAAGATCCGTCAAAGATAATTCAGCTTAATTTAAAAATCCTTTAGGAGCCCTGAGGATCCAGACAAAGATCTTTGCAAGATCTTCGAAGGATCCTTATTAAATTGTTGAAGATTTTGGCAAAGATCTCTTGCAAGATCTTTGAAAGGATCTTTTAAAGATTCTTCAAAGATCCTCATTAAATCCTTGAGGATCCTGGCAAAGATCTTTGCAGGATCTTCAAAAGGATCTTTCTAAGATTCTTTAAAGATCCTCGTTAAATCCTTGAGGATCCTGGCAAAGATCTTTGCAAGATCTTTAAAAGGATCTTTCTAAGATTCTTTAAAGATCCTCATTAAATCGTTGAGGATCCTGGCAAAGATCTTTGCAAGATCTTTAAAAGGATCTTTGTAAGATTCTTCAAAGATCCTCATTAAATCCTTGAGGATCCTGAAGGATCCTTGCAAAGATCTTTGCAAGATCTTTAAAAGGATCTTTGTAAGATTCTTCAAAGATCCTCATCAAATCTTTGAGGATCTTGAAGGATCCTTGCAAAGATCTTTGCAGGAATCTTTGCAAGGATCTTACAAAGATCCTTGCAAGATCCTTACCAATTCCTTGAGGATCTTTGCAGATAGTATAACAAGATCTTGCATATGCAGGATCTTTGAAGATCTTTGGAGGATCTTCAAAGATCCTATAAGGATCCTTTGAGGATCTTTATCTTTAAAGATCTTTGGCAGGTGTTTGAAGATCTTTAAAGATCCTTGAAGATCCTGTGAGGTTTTTCACCAGGGGAAACTATTGGACAATTTGCCTCGGTTGAATCGCGGTTTTGATCTGCGGTTTCACCTCTGCAAAACCCTGTCTAACCGCGACAAAAAAAAACGCGGTTTAGCCTAGGTTTTTTGCGGTTGACTTAAGCGGCGGTGAAGGGCAGGACATGCTTGGGTTTGAATAGGCTATTGTTCGCTTTGTTTTCAAGTTCTTCAAGGAACATTGAAAGTCTCAGATTAAATATGAGCTTTGAAGGTTATTAATACTGGTAATAGTGATATATTAGTGCCACACAGTTGCATGTATCTTGTACACGACATCATAAAAATGCTTTAAACAGTAGACTGCTTCTTGGGTTTGAACACGTAGTTTACCTTTTTGTATTTATTGTTCTATTTCCATTTTTTACCTAAACCCAACTCAAATAGCTGGATCGCTACCTGTGTTTGCGAGTGTTACTGTTATCATTTTATTACAATGAATAAAGTTGTTGGTGATGTCATTGTTGCATTAATCTCTTCAATTAAAACTTCTCATAGACTGAATTACCAGAAGGCCTTAATCAAACACGACTGAAGTCAATTCTTCAAGGTTATGGCGAGTATCCTGCTAAATACAGGTATGCTTACTATCCACGTACATTTGGATTTGGAGACCTCTTCAGTTTACTGTACTAAATCTACGGCATCTTATTATAGCTGCCTTAAAGAAAAGTACATTAATTCAATAGCATCATTATACGTAGTTTGAGGAAGCCTAATCACATACAGG
Organism: Pavona decussata; assembly: GCF_977016875.1. Lineage (NCBI taxonomy): Eukaryota > Metazoa > Cnidaria > Anthozoa > Scleractinia > Agariciidae > Pavona > Pavona decussata. The sequence goes on along the minus strand of NW_028145510.1, from coordinate 946,635 downwards.
CTTTATATAAAAAAAGGTAATTATGGTAGTTACCTATTAATAATAACTGTATGAGGTACTGTTTAGCACTCAGAACAAGTCCAGTCGTCATTGATGAGTAGATTTTAATGCTGAAAAAATAACCCTCCTGACCATTGATTGTATAGCTGCTATAAATTTGGTAATTGAGTAAGCGAGAACATGTGCTGAGCAAGTAAGAGATGGGTTTACCTAAAGGGTGTCTAGCCAGCATCCCGCTGGAAATCTACTTTTTGAAAAGATTTAAATTACAAATTCACTGAACCTGTGGAAAATAATTGAGACAGGCACACACCTCTTGGACACTCCGTTTTCAATGTCTGGCTTGAAGGTATCGTTGATTTGTTTTTGCTCCCACAGAATGTTTATTTGGCGATCACTTCTTAAGCTTCCTGAGAACCATGCAGCTTACAGCAGTTTGGTGGACAAAGGAACTCACAATGCTTTTGCAAGACTGCATGAAGAGTATCCAATAAAAAGCAGGAAGCTCTTGAGGGTTTTACAGAGGTTGGTTGAATTTTGTATAATATGTTGGTCAAAGGTTTTTTAAAATGCGTTTTAGCATGGATGGAAAAACTGAGTTCTATGCAAATGACTTGTTGAGTTTAAAAAATTTTCATTGCAGTAGAAAATAATAATCAACCTGTTGCGAGGGTGCAAGGAGAAAGAACCAGACAATGAGGTTTAGAAAGAATGTGGAAAATTTAGGCCAGTTCACACGGTGCAGCTTCTTGCTTCAAGAAATGAAAAGTAAATAAAATACCAAAAAAATGTCGTTTGTTTTCATCCTGGATACTACACCATCACTTTGGAAATGTTACATGCAACAGTTTCTGGGGTGGGCACAGTCATCGTCATTGCATGCATGCAATGTTACACATACATTAATAAATAATAAATAAATTGTTTAACATTCTGTGTCCTAGCTACCTTGATGGGTGTACCCTATTTTATCCTGTTTGCTTTATGATTTTACATTCACTTCAATTAATTGAAGGACTAAGTCCATAACCGTCTTGTTTCAAATTTCAGGCTGATTTTTCGTTTCACTCAAGAGTGCCTGACTGATTTTTGCAGTGGGCCTTCAATTTAGTCATAGAACATTGCTGTTTAATTTTCCCAAGTGTTTTGCTTAGTTTCCGAGAAATAAGGTCAAGCTATCAAATCATTGAAAGAAAATCATTCCAAAGAACGTGGAAAACAGATGCTTTGGAGAGAAAAAAGAACACAATTGCGATATTCTTTGATGAAATTAAAGGCCACACGCAAAAATTCAACCGCTTTGAGCAAGAGGAAAAATCGACATAAAATTGGACTTTAGACTGTCATGTACTCAGCCTCTTCATTTTTTTGTTCTGTGTATTACAGATTCACTAGTGACAGAATGATATTAAAACTTTGCTGATTTCTTTCTGGATTCTTTGTAGAACGTTGTCAGCCCTGGCTCACTGGGCAGCCATATTTGGTGAAGTAGATTATCTGGCCCTGCTATCCTTTCCGTTTGTTAAACTGTTCCAGAATAATCAGTTGATCTGTTTTGAGATGATAGCTACAATCCTGAGTAAGTCATCTAAAATTATAACAAGCCCCTATTATATTTATATTGTTTAAATCACTGTGCTTGACTCTGCATGTCTCGAAACACAGCTGTAGCCTGTATTTTGGCCTTAACTTTCACCTTTTCAGTCCTGCAATTACACGAGAATCACACTCGTCAGGCAACTTACAGCACTTGGTAAATGGAACCACCGTTCAATGATTGAAAATATGGATCTAAACCTAATAACTGTCGCCAAAGTGGATTAATATCTGCTAAGAGTGCTGTTAGGAAATAATGCATGGTAACAGAAGTGATAAAATAATATTTGGATTAAAGAGGTTTTTCTGTAGCCTGTATGTTCAAAATCTCAAATGTCATTGGCTTAGCCTTGGATCAATTTCACTAGTTTAAATACACAGTTCATACCTCGCACCTCAATATTATTAGCAGATGTGTTTTGTTGCGCCCAGTGCTGATTCATATAACTTGATGCTGTTGTGGGAATATAACATTAAACGTCACCTCTCAACAATGTAAGGGACAGTGGCTATTGCAGACAAGTGCAGATGTGTACAGACTGTACACAGTATAATCGAGAAGTTTTCAATTGAGTTTAAAAAGAAATTCGCGTTTGCTTTAGTTTGTTTTACCGTGCTGTGTGGTTGCTCTGTGATTGGGTAGCAAACCTCGCGCTATTTTCTCAGCCAATGAGAAGCAAAACCAATCATAACTCACTCCCACACAATTTCCCGCGCTTGGCACTGGCTATATATATCACTTGCCTATATTTACTCTGGATTCTGGTTGGTTCAAATGTTCCGTTGCTTACGTCTATTATGATTGGTTTGCTAAATAACTTTGCCTCTGGTCTTACGGCACTCCACTGAAAACCTATCTATGATTATTTCCTCCTGGTCAGCAAACTGGTGTCAGCATTGGTTTGAATTTTTCCCCAATCCTCCTGTGAACATTCTTGGCATGGTGGAGAATGTGTTGGTACACCACGATAAGAGGCTCATGCAGCATTTTGTCAGCTGTAATGTAACATCACAGGTAAGAGTACTGCACAAAACAATCTTACTCGTTACTTGCTCGTTACTTTCGGATTTAGTAGTCATTTGCCATCGTTTCTTTCGGGTGGTCATTTCTTTCCTAGCAACAAAATGGGCCAATCCACAAAACTGCGAAATGCCCCTAGCAATCAAACAAATACCGTAAAATTGTGTTTCAGAACTCAGAGGAACATTTAAAAAAATTCAACTTATTTTTTAATTCTTTTTGTAGGGGTGAATTTTTATTTGCATTTTTATGCAAAAGAAGCAATTTAAAGGGTTATTTCTTATTTTGGGATAACCTACTTTGCTTCTCACTCCCTCACAAATATTGGCCGATCTATCTAAACAAAACTGTGATAGTGAACTTTTAAGCTAGTTAGTGGCATATTGCTCCACTTACTGTATGGTGTTGCTTGTAAGAGGTCTTACTTTCTTCCAGTGCTTCTTTTAAAACCGCTTGCTGTTCAAAAATATCGGTCCGCAACTTGAAAACACCGCACTATAAGTAAAAGGACAATCGCTTTCTCCTACAAATAGCAAATCACGCTTGTTTAAACTATAAATTTCTTCAACCTTGTAAGAACACTGTGAATCCACAAACTCAAACATATCTTGGTTTTTGTATGATGATGATGATATGTTTTTGAGCTAACAGCACATCCTCAACTATCCCTTTTCCAGTCATACGCCTGGCCGTTGTTACAGACTCTGTTATCCGAGGTGTTTACCAAAGACGAGTGGCTCAGGGCCTGGGATAACATTTTTTCCAATCATCCATCCTTCCTTCTCTTTGTTGTGGTCGCCTACGTCATTGTATCGCGCAAGGTTCTGCTTCAGTGCACAAGAAAGGAAGACTTTGAGGTCAGAACTCAAGTGATTGTTGCATTTATTTTACAGTGGATATGCGTGTTGTGTTTCAGTATTGTTGTTGGATTAATCTATATTTTTCTTGGTTTTTACGATAAGTATAAAACAAAGGAAAATAGAAATTGAACCACAACGGATGTGCATGTGTTTCCATAACTACGCCGTAAACCCTTACAAACTGTTTATTTGACGATTGCAGTTAAATTAAAAATTAAATTTCGAAACATTTGCACGTGACAAACTCCCCAAAACAAACAAAGAAACCTGTCAAAAACCCTTCCCGCGATTTTTTTTTTTTTCCGAGAGTGAGTTCGATCGGCAGGCCTAAACCTTTTCTAAGCACCCAGATAACCTGCAGCTGCATTGTTTTTATGTCTTGGAGCAATGTTTTGTTGCTCGTCCTTTTGATCTCTCGACCAATCATGTGAGACGTTGCAAACGGTGCAGGTCTCCCCCAGTACGATTCCTACTTGCTGGAACAATTTTCTGAACTGTCTGAGTACTCTGAAGTTTTTTAAAACTCAAGCGCTGTTTTTGTCCGCAGTACTTCTTTCACAACCGGAACGCGGTTGATGTTAGTACCGTGGTACGTGAAGCTTACCGTTTGCAGGACAGCACTCCCGCAGAAGTGAATCCCAAGAGAATGCTGGAGCCGTTCAGTCCACTCACCAAAGGACAGTACCCCATCTTCAACAAATACCCACAGTTTATTGTGGATTATCAGGTCAGTTGTTAACAAGTTAAGGACGGTGCTTACTGATACCGAAGTATTTTTGCACAGTTTATGACTATGCGGGAAAAGCATACTTTAGCAAGGGCTATTGGAATCCAAAAAGAAAATTGAGGGTAACCACGCATATTTTTCAGAGATAATTAACCACAATAATCCAAAAAAGCAGTAAAATATAAAGTAATGTATGGCTCTTCATAAAATGCATGGTTTCCCCCAATTTTCTTTTTGGATACCAAGAGCAGTTGCTAAGTTCTGCTTTCTCCGCATACTTTTAAACCGCGCAAAAATATCCCAGTATTAGTAGCCACCACCCACAGGAAACCCGAGTATCTCGAGATGCGCAGAACGTATACGCAGTAACAAAAGTAGGCACCGTCCTTAATAACGTGTCTGCTTTGGTTTGGCGTTAACTGAGCTTGATAGAGCAGTTTTCAATTGAGTGTCGTAAAACATCGCCAAAGCAACCACTCTAACCAATTACAACAAAGGTAAAGACCGCAATGAACCAATCAGAACTCGAAGCAAATACAAGTAAATGGCAAGCGCGGGAACACGTCCTGATTGGCGCCAGTTTTTTAACCAATCACGGAGCGTAGTAAAACAAAGCCAATTCAAACTCAAAATTACTTTCGAAAAAAAAAAACACTCTAACTGATTTTCAAAACTACCTGCTCGACGTGCTGTGCCTAATGAAAAGGAGAAGTGTAGGAGGTGAGCCCTTATCGATTTCCCTGAGTTACGTGCATAAAGTGCAATAGAACAACAACAATATGGTCGTCACTCAAGCCCTCTAGAAACGTTTGTGTCGACCGAAACAACGGTTAAGCATGAGACTACAACACCATAGATCTACCAAGCCCTGATTGTTCAAAGAGTGAAAAACTTTATCCGGCGAATAAAATGTTTTCCAACTAATACATTTTATCCACTGGATAGCGATTTATCCGCTGGATAAAGTTTTCCACGCTTGAAACAACCGGGGCTTGGTAGATGGAGCGTCACCCAGAATTGTTGAATTTTCACCACTCGGAAGCAAAAAACAAAAACCATTCACAACTTGGATTCTTCCTTATTGCATCGGCTGCGTGTAAATTTGCTTCTGATTAGTTTTTGAAAAGAAAAAAAGGAACATGTTTGCATGACTCGTATTAAAGTTTTGTTGTACCTCTTGTTAGGTCCAAGAGAGAGAGCGCATTCGTCAGGAGGAAGTGGAGTATTTGAGACAAAGGTAGGCCCCGAACATTAGTTTTTTTATTACTTTGAATTGCGTACTTTTGGGGCGACGTTAATACTCGAGTAATAACTGCATTTTAGTAAATAAATCGTCCTGGAAGGTGAGTATACATTATCTCGACGTGCTTGGAACCCGGCGCCCAAGAAAGGTGTGCTTTCCAAAGCCTGGAGGAGGCTGGTACAAATTAACGTTTTCTCTTTCCTCTGTGGGTGTTAACGGCGCGGAGATACCGGCAATGTCGGACAATAACAAGAAAGCCACTTCTACCCCTATATACTGATGAAATAGGAGATGAATGCCGTCTAATGAGCCACGAGGCTTGGCCAAACTACTTCAAATGTCGAATCCATTTGCGAATCCATTCGCTCTGACGAAGGGCTAACACTCGAATCTCTTTACGGTGGCTAAATAGGCCATTTCCGAGTTGCTTTGAACCTCATCATGAAAGGGAGGCTAAGTGCAAAGTTTTTGTTACGAAAATCAGTTTTCAGTCATATGTAAACAGAACTCATTTTCATATGAAAAGTTTTGCACTTAGCCTCGCTTTCATAATGAGGTTCATAGCAACTCGGAAATAGCCTATTACCTTATCAACTCGTTGATGAAATCAAACATTCGTTTCGACTCAGTCCCCACCGACGCAGCACCACAGTAGCTTTAATAATAATAATAATAATAATAATAATAATAATAATAATAATAATACGTGATATTTTAAGTTTCGCTTGGCTCACAGGTTACGCTACGCGCCCTGTGGTGCTTCTTATACTGTGCATACAGATAGTTTTACTGCGCATAATAATAATAATAATAATAATAATAATAGCCTTCTTCACAACTCTCCCGTGCATCTGGTTTCGTCATTTTAAAGGTGTACACTACCGGATAGATATTTGTTCTGACACAGAAACTTAGTTTAGGTGTTCTGTAGACATAAACGGGGCGTCAATGGAAATGAATGTAAAATACATGTCCACACTATAGCGGTGTCGTACTTAAGCAGATCTCATGTCGATCTTGATAGCCTTTTTTGTGTCGATTAGTAATTCATGACGCCATCTTAGGAGAAGACGTGTCCTATACATTATTTGGGTACGGACTTGTCTTAGGAGAGCTTCATGACTCCTGCCTCTAGGTAACTGTTTACAGACTGTAAAACAGTCGTGGTTTTTTTCTCTTGAAATTCACGGAGGAAGATGCGAGTCGCCAAAGACGTGGATTATCTCGTACGAGCTGGACACACCCCGGGACTTTTTGTACGAAAACTGCCCGCGTTTATGACGGAATGTTTAGTACTTGACTGTTCACATTGCTCTTGGAGGCTCCACCTTCAAGACCGGCGAAAAGATCGTGCCAAAATCAGTGTTACATGGCGGTGTGAACGGTATCAGGATTTTTATATCGAGAAAAAAAACTCTGTCCGGTATTGTGTGGATATATATAACGTCAACTTTGATTTGTGTTCAGACAACTGGCACAAGAGATGAAAGAAGTAGCAGCTCAGCGGCAGCAAGAAGAGGAAGCATTCTACCGGCAACAGGAACTGATGATAGATGTTGAGAATCAGAGGAGATCAATGATCGGACAAGAGGAACAGAAACTAGCTGATCAGAGAAGCAGGTTTGTTATACCTTCAAAACTCATTAATAATTCATAAGCCCGTTGATCTATCAGATGGTCGATAATACATCACGTCCCTTGTGGTTTTATCAGCTGATAAAACACTCCTCATTAGTATGAGGCGTTTTTCTCGTATACTAATTGCCAACGTTTACAAAAGCATAATTGTTATGAACTCTATTGACACGCTTTTCCAGGAAAGTTTTTGAAACCGTTCAAAAAACTCGCAGTATGTGTTTTATCGGGTCTAAGGCCCGATAAAACACTCCTGCTCGTTTTTTAAACATTACGAAAAAGTCCCGCGCTAACCACTTCTTTTTGGCCCCGCTTGTATCAGCTAATCCGCCTCCTGTCAGTTGGGTTATATTATTTATTTGTTTCCCATTATGTGAGTGACGTGCCTGTAAACTAGCCTGAGTTGGGGGAGAGCGGGTTCCATTTAAGGACGGTGCCTACTAATACCGAAGTATTTTTGTGTGGCTTATGACTATGCAGGAAAAGCAGATCTTAGCAAGGGCTATTGGAATCCAAAAAGAAAATTGGGGGTAACCACGCATTTTTCAGGGATAATTAATCTCTAAAAAGCGCCAAAATATAAAGCAATGTATGGGATTTTCTCCTAAATTGAAGCTTAATTTTCTCTGAAAAATGCATGGTTACCCCCAATTTTCTTTTGAGATACGAAAGGCATTTGGTAAGTTCTGCTTTCTCCGTATAGTTTTAAACCGCCCAAAAATATTCCTGTATTAGTAGGCACCACCCATAGGAAACCCGAGTATCTCGCGATGCGCAGAACGTATGCGCAGTAACAATAGTAGGCACCGTCCTTAAATTCTCTCGGCATGCAGTATCAGCAATGTATTAAATAATTTCGTTGCAGGGCCGCGTACCAACTGTGCAGCACTTTACAACCGCTGTGTTTTTCTTTGTGTTTATGTTTGTTGTATTTGTCCATTGTTTGTTTGTGTTCTGACTCGCATACGCTTCGGGTTATTTACACTTGGATATAGTATTTACATTGTATATAGGAACATAGGAATAAAATAACAAATAAAAGGAGAAAAGAAAGAAATTAATGGATTTGATAGAAGTGTACGGTAGTCAGAGGAGCTTAGCTTTCGAGCTAACCACCGCTATATTATAAATGGAAATACTAATAATAGTGTGTGCTTGGTGCCATGGCAACTATGTTATTACAGTATCTGATATTTTGTTACTCGGACATTCAGAATGCGTTTGACTTCATAGATGCATTTCAGAAGCACAGTAGACCATGAATACTTAATTCAGCCCCTCGATGTGGATAAACCATTTTCAGACTAAACCTTTTGTGTGTTGTTCATCAGACTGCAGGCAATGAAACGAGAAATCCACCTGCGAGAGCTGCAACTGCTGGACGCTGTTCGCAGGCGCTTCATGCATCATCAGCAGACACTGAAAGAGACGGAGCTACAGCGACTTGACGATGAGATAGAACGCAAGGTCAGTGAGAGGCAGAATTCTTCTGAGATTCCGGATGAATTCAACGAACGTTATTGTAGAACGAAGTCAGTTTCTAAAGAAACTGTTCTCAGACAAGGGGCTAACGTTCGAAACATCAGCACTCGAATATCGGCCAATTTACCCTTAGTTATCAACCGTTGATAAATCAAACATCCATTATTGTAGAAGCATTGCTGTGCCGTTTATAATAGCAAAAAACATTTTCTGTCAAAACATATTTACTAGTATGGCCATGGTGAAGCCTTCAAATTGGAAACAAGAAAGTTGTGATAAGCGATAATTGAAATCCCTTCGCTGCATGGTTAGCGGTTGCCGCAAGTATTCGTAAATAATTATTCTCGACACTTTGAAGGTTCTAAGTGGACAATGACCTCATGGCCTCCCTGAACAATTTGGAGCTGAATTGTCCTCGAAGTCAACTGCGTACGAGAATCCGCTTATCTACCCGGGCCACTGTGCCGGCACTGCAGAGGTCATGGGTTCGTTTCGGGCTTTTTTTTTTTTTTTCGCAGTTTGTTTTGTTTTGTTTTTGTTTTTTGTTGTGGTTGTGGTTGTTTTGATTCTTTTTTGTGTATATAACTGCGTTGATCTTTTATTTATTTATTTATTTATTTATTTATTCATTTATTTATTTTTTTATTTATTTATTTATTTATTTATTTATTAAAACCGCTTTTCGATGCCCTTTCTGTTATCTTCATTGTTCCATATCTGCTATTGGAGAAATGAGCTGTTTTCTCAGCTTCTTTCAAGCTGTAATGCCATCTTTAGCTACCGCTGCCTCTACGTTCCCTATCGTCCATTGTCACTTTAAAGGAAATAGAAGTGGCCGCAGCTGTTACACGTAAGTCTTCCTTGTTGCTGTTTTTAGGCCTTACTCAGAGAGCAAGAAACAAAAAATGCCATTGAAGATGCTGAAATAAAAGCACTGGAGCTTCAGGCACAAAAAGAGATGCTTCAACAGGTAAGTGCATAAAACAAGACCGCTGCTAAGAATACCAGATAAGTTTCAAATTGAATATGTAGCAAAATTTGTTCACAACAGAATTCAGCTGTTTCTAGAATTCCCTACAGGTCCAAAGTTTGATCTACGTTTTCCCAGAACTCTGTTCGAATAGTTTACTGAGAACGACAATTTATGGTTCGGATACAAATGGTTAGACTGAATTATGTATTTTGGTGAGGAGTAGAGCTAGGGGACACTTTATGATGTCTGTCATAAAGAGCATGCATCTCATAGTTAGCGTTCACTTCTTGGCTTAAGGAGCCAGCTATGTCTATGTTTGTTTATGTGCCTGGCCTAACCATATGAAGTATCTTTTCTGTTAACTGCCTGCCTGTCATTTTTAACTTTAAGGTTATTTTAGGTAGCCAGTTACAGTACCCCTGTTATCTGTGTAACTTTGTAAATGTTGTTTGTAGACTCTGGGGTAAATAAAGTTTGTTGTTGTTGTTGTTGTTGTTGTTGATGTCTTGTTCAATCCGTTGGATTGATTGGACATGGTCTTTACCTTTGCAGGACTTAATCCGCGATGAGCTGCAGTCGTCATTCAAGCAGCGTGCTGAGCAAACAATCCAACGTAAGCAACAAGAATTGGAAACTCAGCTGTTTAGGAGAACCGTGGACGCTGTGCAAGAGGTGGACATTGATTCACAAAGGGTCAGTTGTTTATCCACTCTCTTGGTGTTCTTTTACACTCTTTGCAAAAGTGACAGCATGTTACAAGTAAAACCAGTGAGCCACCTTCGTATTGTCTTTCCCTCCCCTCCCCCCAGGTGTCCGAAGAGTTTTCTGCGGCCCGTTTCTCGAAAGTCCCGGCAACTTACCGGGCCCGATAAGTGTCTTTGGTGATAATTGTTTCTTAACAGAAGTCAAATTTTGTTAGCTTTGAATACTAAATTTCAAAATCGTATGATTCTGTGAAAACATTGGGCCAGTACCATGTCTATAATCACTGTGTAATCGGCGAGAAAAGCGTTTACAGGTATACTTATCGAGCCCGGTAAGTTACCGGGACTTTCGAGAAACGGGCCCCTGGCCCGAGAAGACAGTGGTGAGGAGTATCATTTAAGTTCATTTTCCATCGCCATCTTTAGTGCACAGTTTTCAATGGTTTAGCTTCAAAATTATAGAAAATCGAATTTCTCTTTGTGAACATTGTCCAGGCGCAATATTGATTTTACTCCGAGACTCAATTTTAAGAGGAGGCCTGAGGTAACTCTGATATGACGTTTTCCACTAGCCAATCACAAAAGCCGCAAATAACGCAGCGGACCAATCAAACTCCAAGCAAGAGCATCCAGTCAGCGCCAAGCGCGGGAAAACGCGTTTACCACGCGATTGTTTTGGGGTTCAGTTGGTTGAGATAAAACGGCATGTTTCCTCTGATAGGTCAAGAACATTGTACTGAAGATTTTTTTTGACTGCTCAACACAATTAAACTTCACAACCAAATTTCAAAGCAAACTCATATAAAACGTTTGACAATATGTTGTTGTTTGTGATTAGGTTTCCCAAGAGGAGTTAGCCAAGGCTCAACAAAAACGTACTGATGTCGACTTGGAAGGAGAAGTTGAGTTGAGGAACAGAATGGACGATCTTCATAGGGAACTCAACGAAGTTCGGGTGAGAATTTAAGAAAACGTGATCTACAGAACAGTTTGACAGGATTTGAGTGATCTCAGAACCAAAAACAAACCCATCAACATTCAAAACTGGCTATCTTTTGAGGGAGCAAGTACCTTTTCCGTCGGTTTCCCACGGCTGATGGAAAGCATAGAAAGTAATGCAAATTATGTGTAAACTATAAAACGTTTTAAGGCTAAAACCCCTTTCGAGCCTCCTGAAGTACTCGTCACACGTTCTTGCTTTTATACCTTCATATCCTGGCCTGCTATTGATGAAGATTGTATTCGTCACTCATTCGTTCATCACTTTTTAGGTTGCCCAGCATGTTTTGGAGAACAAAGAAAGAGAGAACGAGGTCCAGTCGCTTGTTCATGAACTAAGGAACAAAGAGGTATGGAACTGAAGAATCCTTCCTTTTTAGCTAGTTGAATTTTGTAAATTTTTGTGTGAAAAAAGTACCTTCGCGCTGAAGCGTATTTTTCACTCCATCTCTCAGCGCCAATCTTTGATTCTCCTGTTAAATTCCAACTCTGTTTATGGAACTTAACTCATTTCCTTTTTTTAATTGCAGAATGATGCCGTGGCCGTGAAACAGTCCGAGTTAAGACAACAGAAAGCTCTCACCGCTGAAGAAGACAGAAGGCGCATGAACCTGCTGAACGCTTTGTCACGTGGTCATACCACAACCAGCGACGATTCCGAGTCATTCTGTAAGTAGAACGATTTCATTCTTGAGTATATAAACCTCGGCTAAACGCGCCGACATTTTAAGATGCGCCAATTAACTTTCCAACATTGCTACATCCATCAAAATAGGCAAACTGATTGTTCGAAAGTAAAATATGCATCAAACCAATGATATTGACACAAAAAAGATGAGTGAACCGACAAAGTGTTGTCCAACAATATTGGAACGTTTGACCGGGGCACGGTAGTAAGGCGATTTAGTCTCTCTTTTTTCTTGAGGAATTAGTCTCAGTCTCATTGCCTTGGCCACTGGAATGTAAGGGGAGCAGGGATGATGCAGTGGTGAGAGCACTCGCCTCCCCCCATTCTGGTCCGGGTTCGATTCTCGGACTCGGCGTCATATGTGGATTGAGTTTGTTGTTGGTTCTTGTCCCTGCTCCGAGGGTTTTTCTCCGGGTACACCGGTTTCCCTCCCTCCACAAAAACCAGCATTCGATCTGGAAACAGTGGACGAATAGGCAAGTGGGAATTTCAGTGGCACATCCACAGAGTATTTATTATTTATTTTATTTATTATTTTATTCATTTAATTGCTGCAGACTGGACGAAGTAAAGCTTGTGCGAAAAAAAAGGAATTTGCTTTTTCACAAAATAATATTTTGGTTTGTTTTTTCTTTTAATTTAGCTCGTTTGAGAGACATTCGTCAAGTTCCAGGTGAGCCCAGGAGACCCTTAAGTTCCATTCAACCCAGCAACACTGACAGCAGTACAACCACGGACTTTGACACGAGCGGGACTCCAATCAGTTCCCATGGTAAATACAGTGTTTATAGTCACAATACTCTAACGATTCCATCCAATATTGATAAATAAAATAAATGAATAATTAACCTTTCTTTACCCTCGACAGTGTTCATAGCACAAGTGCGAGTGGGACCGAGCATTAAACTTCACAAAGAAATAATTTTAATTGAAAATAACATGATTAAAAAATCCCAACCAGCTGGCTATTTACAAGCGGGGCCGAGGAGTTGAACTCGGGGCTACCGAGAAACAACTCCAGCTAGCGGTCAGAGCGGGACTTGAACCCGGGACCACCGGATTTCATGTCCGGCTCCCTAACCACTCGACCACGCTCCTTCCTAAGCATTACTGCATCTGATCATTACTGCATTTTTCAACAGAAGCTTTTTCGTATCGTCTCTGGTTTTGCTTTTCTGCTCTCTGCGGTTTGTTGACAAAACCCCTTACGACATTTTCCCAACCAATCAGAAGTCAAACCTAAACCAATCATGACCTGGTCGTACTCGTTTTCCCGCGCTTGACGCTGTACTTGCTTCTAGTGCTGATTGGTTCCTTATATTGTTTACGCTTTTCTGTGATTGGTTAGAGTCATTATCGTGGTTTTAAGACGGTGAAGTAAAAACCGTCTGACCTAACCGGAAAACCCGGAAGATCGAAACTCGACCGAACGTTGCCTTTTTTTCCCCCCTCTACTTTCAGTCATTGTAGCTTATCAATGCATTAATCTATTTTTTTTTTATCTGTGTTAATCTCACAGAACCGTCGATCGAACGTCAGCGGGGAACGTTTGAAAGGCGGGAACTTGAACTCATGGCTGAGGTCAGAGATCTTAGAAAACGACTCGCTGCCAGAAGACAGCAGCGCCCACCTGAGATTTTAGGAAACGCACAGCAATAACTGTTGGTTAAAAGAGCATTTCATTTAATTTTAGAAGAAAAATATTGTAAATATACATGTTCAGGGACTTTCGCGTGGATAGCTGAATCTTCTGTTGAGAGCGCGTTTTTAAACGATTGCTGAGCGGAAGGTCATAAGGACTATTTTTTTTTTTTTTACATTTTTCATTCTTTCGATTCCCATATTTTGGGTTTATCAACAGAGTAGGTAAGGTAATTTGGCCACCGTAAAGGGATTCGAGTGCTGACGTTTCGAGTTTTACGAGTTGACAAGGTAAAGAGATTCGAGTGTTGATTTTTCGCCCTTTGCCAGAGCGAAGTCACGAAGGGGTAACGCTCGAAACATCAGCCCTCGAATCTCTTCACGGTGGATAAATTACTTTATCAACTCTGTTGATATATACCTAGACTCTCACTCAACAAAACAGCACTGTGATGGGTTGATTCCGGCTTGGTCACGTGCCCCTGATCAAATACAAATGTATCCCGACTGGGATATAATTCCGCAGTTTGTTGCCCTCTCAGTTGTTTGTTTGTTTGTTTTGCTGTGATTGTTGAAGGGAAAGTCTAACAAAGCACTTAATGTATGGTCCCTCGGGAAACTTGTTAGTTTTGTTTTCCCTCGAGTCCTGATGTTTCCCTTGACTTCGTCTCGGGAAACATCAAGACTCGGGAAAACAAAACTGTTTCCCGAGGGACCATACATTAGGTGTATAGAGCGTTTTCATTCACGTGACTTCTGGTCATATTGGTTTACTAAAACAAAAGAAAGTATTTGCATAAAAATACAATTCAATTCCCAGAGGTTTAGTTTGGGACACCAACATGGCCGCCATTTCTTTGTTTTGGGACACCAACATGGCCGTTGTGACGTCATGTGAAAACACTATATATATTCGTTTCCACTCCTCACCTACGCAGTACCACAGCTTCTTTAGAAACTGATCCCCTCATTCAATGAATACAGTAGCCTGCAACAGCAAACCCCTTTAACGGCTTTTGTTTCACATTTCGGAAAAAGGCGTCTGCTCTCGCAGGCTAAGAATACAGTTGTGTCGTAACATCAGTGTTGGTTGAAAGGTGAACGGTTAACATAAAGTCTGCAATATTTTTGTACGCCGATTTGTTTATTCATCCTCCTATGGAAGATTCTTACACATCGAGCATCGAACTAAAAAGAAACAATTATTTACAAACGTTAAAGGAAAGATATAGTTTAGTTTTTCCATCACAGAAAATACAGTAACCAACTTTCCAGTTAATCAGATAAATTTGCCAATACCAAAATAGTGAATAAGTAAGAAGAATACTCAAATTACTCTCCCCGTCCCCCCCTCCCGCTTTTTCTTTGTTTCCTGCACTTTCCTCAGGTGATTTACAGGCACCTTAAACAAACACGACGGCAACTTTACTTGAAAATGAATTTTTTTTTTTTTTATTTTTTTTCAATTACAACACACATACAAAGAAGCCGCTTACAAAACCATTTGTCCACAACTCACTACTTATTATATAATACTTATACTATTTACAATTCAATGCAATACAATACAACACTTATACTATCCACAACGCTTACACTATTTACAATATAATACCTACACGGTACAATTCGATACTTATAGTACTTATAATAGAATATTTGTTCTACTTACAGTACTTTTTTTAAAAGGGTACTTATACAATACTACGACTACTTACGACTTATTTACGACTATATACGCGCATCAAATAAAAGCAAGGACGAAAAGATGACAAAAAAAAAAAAAGGAAAACTGAAAAAGAAAAAGTAGGGCACGAAAAAGAAAGGGAAAAGAAGAGAGAGAGGCCGTACTCCTAACGTAGAATTATCGTAAATTAAATTCTAGTTATTTCAGCTACTTCGTTGTCTTTCTAACTTGTTCGATTTGAGCGGCAACGTAGGCGAACTAAATGAACAAAAGAGTAAAATCGCCCTCCTTAAAACTTTGAATTTTCTCATCTATTAAAGAACAACAAAGAAATGTAGCATCAACGAAGGGAAATGCCACAGAGATTTTGTAGAACATAGCATTATATAGAGTGGTGAAGGGAGGGAGGGACCCAGTTCTCAGCCGAAATTTTGCTCAAATCCCAGCTTCCAGATTTTGTCCCAGATCCCATTCCCTAACACAATGATCAACCAGTGAAAAAAAGGGGCAAATTCCAATTCCCATATTTACCCCTTCAACACCCTGCCTGGCATCTAGTATCCCGTTAAAAATCAAAAAAGGAAAAACTATTTGAACGAGGAAGAGACCCGAAAGACATCCAGTGACTTCCATGTAACATGGACATCATCATGGAAGAACTGGCACGGACACCAGTGGCGGGAAAAGCGTCGTTGGTATGGACACCAGAGGCGGGAAACATATCGGTGGTGTGCACACCAGTGGCGGGAAACATATCGGTGATGTGCACACCAGTGGCGGGAAAAATATCGGTGGGATGGACGCCAGTGGCGGGAATTGCGCAGGAAGGCGTGTCACTGTACACACTTGTAGCGGGAAATGGAATGCTTTTGAAACCATACTGCCTCTCAAGCTCACAAAAATTGAACTTGTAAGTGAATTTTCGGCCACGAATTTTGGTCAAGACATTCTTGTGGTAGTAGTAGCGCAGTGCTCGACAAAACTTCTGGTACGTCATGTTTCTTCGGCCATTCCTGTTGCCCCATAGACATGCGACTGTGTCAGGTCGTTTGATGACAAACTGGCCGTTAACTCCCTCCCAAGTCATTATCGAAGAAAAGCAAGGATTAGATAGAATTTCCAGAATGAAATCAAACAGCTGAGGCCGTGCTTTCAGGTCGAATTTGTCCAGCGAACCTGCAAAACAAGGTGCCGGATAAAATCATCACATACTGAAGAAACTAGACTTTATTCAAACTTGACCATTTACAGTCAAACCGGTCTTGAAAAAAATAGTCCAGGTGATCGGCGAAACGGCTGATTGGGACTTGGTAAAGGGTGACAGCGACCGCTTAAAAGAGGTGACCGTTTAATAGAGGTCAAAATTACAGTCTTCAAGGGGCGTAATTTTCGGAACGTTGACTACTGACCGCTTAATACAGGTTCGATTGTAATTTGCAAGAGAAAAACGAACAAACTGAAGGATGCTGGCCTATTGTAGCCATTTCTTTGGCTACAACAACAAGCCACGTTGTCAAAGTAAAGTTAAATATCATTCTACAAATTGATATCTCATTGAAAATTCTTCATGTTTGCTCGAGTTAAAGAATTTGTCTAATGGCGTGACGATACCTCTTTTATACCCGTTTTTTGTTGTTGTTGTTGTTTTTTTGTTTTTTTTTTCAGAAAGATTCGAAATTTAAAACAATATTACCATACGGTTTCAACAGCCATCGGTAAAATGAAAAACAAGCACCTTTTCACAAACTCATACTCTTCTTAATTGTTTTTCCAACAATTTTCCTGTAAATCAAACAGGGCATAGCGCCAACTGTGGTATCCTAGGACTTTCCGATATGGCAAGAAATTTTGGAGAAAAAAAAAACAGCAACAACTTACCACAATTGTCTGTATGACAGGTACTACTGCCGTCAAGGAATGAACCGACAAAGTTCCTTTCTGACATCCCAACAAAATTCATTGCTTCAGCTGAGCTCACACGCCGCACTAAACGTTGGCAGTTGCACTGAGTGGAAAATATTTTGCAGCGAGCGTATATATTACGTCCTCTGGCGATATGCAAATTTGAACTGACCAATCAAATGACATAACGACCCCTTAGCAACAAACCCCATTTGGCTTCAGATTAAACTTGTTTTGGTTATTATCATGCGAGTCTTGCCTTCACAAACATTCTGACCAATCAGTGAAAGGCGGTTTCTTTTACGTCGTCATGTTTTACAAGCATGTTTGTTGCTGGGACGATAACTACCATGAAAGCCCAATAAATGTTTATATCTGTTTCTTAAATATTATTTGTTGCTATAGAAATGGACAACGCACTAAATTCTATCTGACAAATTGATAAACAGAAGTCCCCTTAAAATGCTAACATGTTTTGGAATTATTGTTAGTTGCTAAGGTGATAGCTGTCATGGAAACTGAATATTTGTTTATGTTTGTTTTTAAACTTGGATTTTTGCTTGTTGGAATGGATATGTAAGAGACTCACCCATCTTTCATTTTGCTTACGATAGTTTGTGTTACTACTTACGCTTGCCGCACTGTAAAATCGATGCATCATTTAACGGATCTAGAAATCATTTCACTGATGGGTCTGTATTTTTATCAGTCGATCTCAAAGACCGTTTGAGGAGGATCTGCTGCTTGTTGTTTGAGGACGAGACCGTACATCACTACGACAACCAAAATTTATTTCAAAATAGGTTGGCATGAAAGAGAGCGAGATTGTTAAGGGCGTAGTTGGACCCCCATGAAAATTGTATCGCACAAGCATTTCCCATTGTTCGTAATATGATCTTGATTTTGTTTCTTATATAGTAATTATTTCGTCCCCTACAGTTTTTATCAATCGATGAAAGCGATGTTGACCTGAAAAATAGTGGAGTAAATGATGAAGGCAGTAGGAAGTTCAGATTCTCGTGCGTTAACCCTCCCCCCTCCCTTATCCGTGCATTTTATTTATCAGTTTACCCTCTTATATGTTTCCAAGGCTCGAAATTAACCGTTGATTTCTATCGTTTATAAAAAACCACAGAATCCCTCAATCATGGCATGAGGTGGGGGAGGGGACCCCAGAGAGTTTAGTATACAACCGGTCTGTGGCAGTGGGATGAACAAACATGTTTCACAAGAAATTCAGTTGACGCATACGTGATTATTACCAGGTCGGGAACGTTATGACTAAAATTTCAGGAAAAAAGTTACAAACTATGGGTAATCAGACGAAATAACGACCCCTTAGCAACAAATCCTACTTGGCTTCAAAATAAGCTTGTTTTGGTTATTTAAACAAAACAAAAAAAACATTCTAACCAATCAATGAAAGGCGGCTTCGTTTACGTCATCATGTTTTCTGAGTATGCCTGTGTCACTAATTGAATAATAATACATCATTCTCATTTACTAGCTTAGTTCGTACGTTGCTAGGCGGCGTGATAACTGCCATCAAAGCCCAATAAATGTTTATACTTGTTTCTCAAGTATTAGCTGTTGCCATGGAAATGGACACCACATAACATCCTATCTGACCAATCGATGAAGAGTAGTCCCTTAAAATGCTGAAACGTTTTGGTGTTATTGTTAGTTGCTAAGGTGATAGCGTTCATGGAAACTGAATATTTGTTTATATTTGTTTATTTACTGGCATTATTGGTTGTTATTGGAATGGATATGTGAGAGACTTACCCATTACCCTTACTTTCATTTTGCTTACGATAGTTTGTCAGTGTTACTACTTACGCTTGCTACACTGTAAAATCGATGTATCATTTAACGGGTCTAGAAATCATTTCACTGATGGGTCTGTATTTTTATCAGTCGATCTCAAAGACCGTTTGACAAAAGGATCTGCTGCTTGTTGTTTCAAGATAAGACGGTACATCACTGTGACAACCAAAATTCTTTTTAAAATAAGTTGGCATGAAAGGAGAAGGCGAGATTGATAAGGGCGTAGTTGGACTCCCATGAAAATTGCACCTGACAAGTAATTTCTCCATAACATTTGGCAGCAAATTCGCATTGTTCGTAATATGATAATCTTGACTTTGTTATTGTTATTTGTTAAGGTGCAAACTGTCATGGAAACTGAAATTCATGTTTATACCTTGCGTTTGAAACGTGGAGGCAATTACTACGTAACAACTAATACCCAAGATCACACCAGAAGGTGTGCCGCGCGATAAAAAGAAACGCTTTTCACTGATTGGTCAACTGTAGTCGGTTACGTTGACAGTGTACTGCGCAATGAAAACAATTGATTAGTCCAATTCCTGTCAAAAACATGAAAAAACGTTATTTGTATTTTGTCGCAAAATTCCTGAAACAAATCACGAGAAAACAATAATAGACCAAGGATCATATGTAGTTTTGCTGTTCATTTTTCTCCTTGATCTTACAATATTTTAGTAATAAGTGATTGTCGTATAGGTATCTCCTGACAAATTTTGTGGTAGTTGTTTCTCAACCTAAATGTGTGACAGGACGTTTTCATAAGTTTTTAACTTCCTTGGTCAGTTGATGATTTGGAGGCAGAGGATTTTTCGTGACAAATGAAAGAGTAATGGATATTTTAACAATTTATGGGAGCAATGTGATCCTTATTTAGCCTCTCCGGCTTCCTCATGAAAAATACACGGTCACTCCGTACTTGTTCTACCCTACTGTTACAAGTTTTACAGGATTTTTTCCCGAAAAATGGTAAAGCTTTAATCCAGTAATTATATCCGGTCCATCACTCCAGAGGCAACAAATGAAATGATCCAATTAGAACGCAAAACAATAACATTCAAGAGGATTGGCAAGGAGTGGAAGCGTAGGTGGACGAAGAGCGTCATTTAACGACCGGTAGAAATACAAACAAAACGCGCTAAATTGTAGAACCATTTCCTAAAGCAAAGGCGCCCAAAGGAGGGAGCCAAGAAGAAAGGCGCACCAACGTGGAGTAGATGGTAAAAGTAGTAGGAATGAGTCTCGGAATCAACCAAGCCGCTTCGAGTTTATTCCCTATCGTTTGTGAAAACCACAGACTCCCCTAATCATGGTATGGGAGGGGACCCCAGATGAAGGTTACTGTCATCCCAAGTTTCATAGCTCTCTTCTTCCCTCAAGCCAATGTTGAAACATTTGACAAAGTAATGAAAAAAGTGTCAAACATTAAAGACATGGTATAATTCTAGGGTAGATTTTTTTTCTCTACAATCGAAGATTTCAACGTCACTTGAGTTTTGAGGCTTTATTTCTCACTCTTGTTGACGTCGTAAATTGTTCCGTTCAGCGCGGTGTTCCGACGGGCGTGGTCCTGTAACCAAAAGAAATAAGAAAGAGAAAGAAATGATTAGCGGGATCAAAAACAGCAAAAACCTTAAGGTTTCTGTAATTAGATAAGGAAAATATTAAGTCGATTGACATGAGCCACAAGTGTGCGACCCGATCCATGTCGAACCTGTTTTCTGTATAGCATGAGAGAAATTAGTCTCACGTCTGTGATGAAGGGAACTGGCAGTTGGACCATTTTCGAGTTGCTGTGAACCTCATTATGAAAGCGAGGGTAAGTGCAAAGCTTTTCATATGAAAATTAGTTTTATTTCCATATGAATGAAAACTAATTTTCACAATAAAAACTTTGCACTTAGCCTTGCTTTCATGATGAGGTTCAAAGCAACTCGGAAATGGACTAACTCCTATTGCTACTACATCAGGATTAGGATTATCAGTTGCCTCTCTGTATTCTGTAAATTGTTCACGAACCAAGCGTTTAGTCTACCCTGTGCATTATTTTTTACATATTTGACATTCAGACATAGAAGTCAGATTAGTAGGATTTATGTTGCTGCCTCAAGAGTTCTGCGCTTATATCAGGTAATCATAACCAAGCAAAACCCACAAAACTTTGATAATTTTCCATTTATCTGGCAACAGTTTGATATGACATGCCATTTTTCACCATATTTTGTCTCTATGGTAACCAGAATGACAGTTACGATTTTCTAAATTTCTTTTTGAATGAATTTCTGACTTTTTGGTCTTAAATTGTTTCTTTATTACTTTTTACTACTTTGAAGCCAATTTTAGTACTTTGCTGTAATGGACTGAACTCGAGAAATCAGTCTACATGGTGATTGTTTGATAATCATTTCGGTCACACCATGTACGTCACCAGATGATGTTGCGAGCTTCATAGTTTTGAACATGGTATACATTTTCCAAGTTTCAAGTCCATAAATTTAACCACTCTAGAAGCTATGAAATACGAGCGTAAGAGTGTCGTCACCGTTCAATCAACTCGCAATACTTAATAGACTCTCAATGGCCTGTGCCCAATGGCCCAATTTCCAATTTCAATGGCCCAATTTCCTTTGCCAGGAAACCAACTAAATTGTACACCTTTTCGTGTCCGATCGATGCTTGAAGCCAGTTCAATATGCTTTTATCAAACATCGGGCGAAGACTTTCCATTGGTCAGGGAACTTGTTCAGTTGATGTAAAAGGTTCGAAGAAAAAACTATTTAACAGCACCGATCAGAGAATTTCTAATGTTCTTTATTCCTTCTTCTTTTTTTTTTTCTTTCCTTCTTTGTGTGTTTTGCTCTCTTTGGCGATCTGAATCTGGCTAAGCTACTTGACTTTTTAAGGCGTTTGCACGAAAAACTAACAGTCCTAGTATACAAGACGCAAATAATCGTGAAAGGGGAAATTGGGATTCCACTTGTCATGGAATAATTTTTTTTTTTTGCCTCTCCAGTTTTGCTAAAGTGTTTGTTTTTTCTTTGTTTGGCTTGTAGAGCGCGTGCATGAAGCATTGTAGAGCAGGTTCGTAGAAAATATACGCGAGAAAGGAAATTCAATTTATAGGACAATGTTTGTCATAAGCTACTATTCTGTTTCTTCTTTCTAATTTTTTGAGGTCTATAGCGTACGTACATGCACAAAGCAGCAATCTGGTAAACAAGAGGTAAGTGGGTTAATGGAGAAAATTGAAATTAATGCTACTCAGTTGTCATTTATTGATGTATCTCTAATTCCTCTCAGGTTTAGTGATTTTAATATGGCCTCGTCTTGTGTTCACTTATGCCTTAATTCGATTCTATCACGTACAAAGTTTTCGGCGGAAGAAAACTTGAACGCAGTTTCACAACTAATCATTTAATTACGTTTGCACAATGACAGGTACAGAGGAAAATATATTACAAACTGTCAAAATGCTACAAATCAATTACACACGGCCAAATATCTGGATTACGCTGAGCAAATTTAATTTTCAAAATGCGGCAATAACGCATGCAAATGTTAACAAAAAAAGGAGGAACTTTTCAACAATTCGAGTTCGCTGAAGTTCAAGTATTTTTCTGTTCTACTGTCGTTTGGCTGATCAGTACAGGATTGTACTATGTTCAGTTCGTTGCTGTATTTACAGGGGCGGTTCTTGTAGTATTTGTATTGTCTCCGACGCCTTCTGCAGCTCGGTCTTGCAATGGTGTTACTCGATTGTGCCGCAGGGATATACTGCAACGAGCACGAGAGCGACTGTGTACAATTTTCGACCACAGCGTAGAAGCGCCATGACGAAAAGTCTCATTAAAGACGAAATAAATACAAGGGTTGATTGCGCTTTTGCTGTAGGCTAAGAACCACACGGCGAAATTGAGATCCACAGACTGACAAACGGTGTTACTCATGTCTTGGAAACAGACCATGGATTCAATCCATATGGGAAGCCAGCAAACTGCAAACAGCACCACGATAGCAATAAGCATGGCTATTATCCTTCTGTTCATTTTCTCGGTGTGATAATGGTGATGATTCGGAATGTGAAGCTCATTCCCTGGCGTTTCTCTCAGGCACAGTTTCAAAATAACAGCGATGTAGAGCACACCCTGGATTACAAGCGGGGTACATTTGAATAATATGAATATTGCCACAAAGTATTTCTCGATCGATTCTGAAGCCCAGAATGTCAAAAAACACACGCTGTTGCCCCTCAAGTCTTGCACGCTGGCTACGAACACCATAGGGACCGTGAAGGCAATGGATATGATCCATATTATCGCTATTATCGAATAAGCGCCATGACGGCCGATAATCCTCTTAAGCGGGAAGAACACCACAATGAATCTATCCACCGCCATTGTTGCCAAGCTTTGTGTGGACACAAGTGCGGACAGCGCCATTACGACCGATTTCAGTTTGCACATAACACGGCCAAACGTTCCTTGGAGCAACCAACTGGTGAAGGCAACTGTGATGACGGCTTCCATTGTACTGGACACGGTTATCAGGATATCGGCGGCCGCTGTATTCACGACAAAGAAGTTGCTTGGTGTCTTCATGTGGTGATTGTAATTCTTGTGCACTATGGCTATAATGAGACCGTTACCCACCAAGGAAGTCACGATAATGAGACAGTAAGCTGCCACTTTGATTCCCGTTTTGTAACCCGGCTCGGAAACCTCAAGAAACCTTTCAGTCTCATTTACTACAACGTTCCATGTCTGGTTTAAGTCCTCTCGGATTCTCATTGTTTTTTGTTGTTGTTGTTGTTGTTTTGTTTTTTTCGCTTAGTATGCTTCTGTCTTGTAGGGTTAAAGTTAAATGAAATAACTGGGCGAGTGTTCCGCGTTTTTATCAGCTTTAAAGCCGGTGGGCAACACAACCGTTATCAAAATGATCGACAGGTGACAGTGTCTAATATAAACTTTGCACTATGGCGTAATTACGTTTGATCGGTGGGCAGAGTTATTGATTCATATTGCTCTCAGTTAGAGATCTTATTTCCTTTCTGAGGAGATATTAGTTCTCTGTTCGAATGTAACTATTTTTATCCTTGCTCCGTTTTGTAGAGACATTCGATTTGGTACAAACTTCATTGTTTGACCGTCATGTCAGGGTGTAACATCAGCATTTCCTCTGGGACCTAACTCTCTTACTTTGCAATGTAGGCTTAAAAAGAGGATAAAATATTCGAGAAGGACAGTTTTCTTTCAAGCGTTTAATGAACTTCAGAGGAAATGAGAAGTTCTCGCCGACAATTAATTAACTTATATTTCATAAAGAAGTAAGCAACGAATACCTCGTGTTCCTGTCAAGGTGTTTAAATAAATGGGAACTAAAGCAAACAAGGCAGACGTTTATTAGCTGGCAATGAAATTTTCAAGATTTTCGTAATTAAAGTCTAAATTTTCAACTTCCCAGTATGTTTGTGACTGTTATGAATAATTTCATTTGATTATCGTGCTTAGTGTTTCCAAGCAAGACTTTGGCGATGCCTCCATTCACGTTTAAAAACAATACCAACAGGTGATAATACTAAGATTTTAAAACTCATTCTACAATCTAAATAAGCGAGAACTGAATTATATTAACAGGCCCAGACTGAGATTTCTCATAAAACAAATACGAAAATGTTACAGGTGGCGTTATCAGGTGCTTTCAGTCTATATGTATCAGATACTGAAATATAACTTCCACAGCCGTAGACCAGTCGAGAAGGATACGTAAGACCAAGGGAAAATAATTTGGCTTGTTACCAACATTTTATGAGTAGTCATTTATCTCACTTATTTCACGATATCCACGAGGACGGTACAATGGCTAATTAGTTGTGTCAGTAGGGCAGACGTTTCTTGCGTTTAGGGAAAGAAAGGAGTGATTACTAACACCGTACAAGGATCCCACACAAACTGTGAGCCGTTGGTAGTTTTCGAAATCATATAAGGGAATGCGTGAGGATATCGAAAGGTTCATATTAACGGTAAGATATTGCGTCGAATTTCACAATAAACGTAAATACACATTAGTCGTTGTGTTTTGTGGTCCTCGTGGCTTAAAACGGCGAATTTAAACGATTTGACGGGTTTTGTATGGCCACGAAAAAATAGTTACTTTGGTCTAGGTTTCAAGAGAGTAAACTGGGTAGCTCGAGAAATTTCTCATTCTAAAAAAGTATGCCAAATAAGCCATAGTTTCTGCATGTTTCTCTAAACTCTCTAAACGTCGGAGGGGCAAGAAAAATGTTGGGTAATTAAAACGTCGGTAACTTAAGAAAAAACGGTAGTCAAAATAACTAAAGG
This sequence comes from Pavona decussata, assembly GCF_977016875.1. Taxonomy (NCBI): domain Eukaryota; kingdom Metazoa; phylum Cnidaria; class Anthozoa; order Scleractinia; family Agariciidae; genus Pavona; species Pavona decussata. The sequence goes on along the minus strand of NW_028145510.1, from coordinate 921,312 downwards.
AAGACCTGCAAAACAGCCTCGTTTTCTCACTATGCACCTTTTTCTCTAACTGAAGGCGAACGTGGTCAACAATGCCTGGAACAAAGGGATAATATCCACTCCCACCAGGCACGAAGAGGAGACGTAACAAGCATCACATGATTATTAATCTAGAAATGTAATTAATAACGTTCAGTTTGCAGTCATAGTCCAGTCTGAAAATTACGGGAGGCTAAAGTTTCCGAAGTAATCTTATTTGTGTATTTCTGTTGTTGCTGTAGTTTTGGTCTGTTTTTTCCTACTTTTTTTTTTGATCAAGTTGCGGTACACGGAAGATCAGGATTTCCGTAAAACCGACGTCCATGAGGACTTGACGTTCTACGTAGCTCCACCCCAGTCCGAAAACTAACGCCTGCAATATTCAAAATGAAAACGTGTCAACTAGTACTTACAAAAATGGCTGCTTGTTTATTACTGCTGATCTTGGTTGGTATCTAAGCTGTTAAACGTAACAAATTATAAGTGAAACAAACAATAAGAGAACAACTAAAGAAAAGGAGTACAAAAATTATTTTGTATTCGCTTAGGTAAAAGTGAGTCAAGAGAAAATAAGCCCCTTCCCCCTCCCCACCTAATTTTCTCGAGTGTGTTGAAAGTAAATGTAAGTGGGTCTTTTAATAAATCAAAATCAATCAACCATTTATTTAACCACGTAATTTCTAATGAGCTAAAAGCTCGTTCAAAATATGTCCGTGCTAAAAATTTTAAATATAAAAAGTATATACAAAAAAATTACAAAGACTAGATATATCGGTAACAACTACTTTAAAATACAAACACAAATAGTGACCATTATAAGTACTAAGATTAAGAAAAGAGTTACGTATTTATATATAAAATTTAAAAAGTTTCATTCCTAATCGTCTTCATAAACTTTTCCTGCCTTAACTCAGGTTTTAGTGAGTTTTAGATGTTAGCAGCATTGTATGTGATAGAATTCTTCATTCAGTTAAGACGAAAACTAGGCAGAGCTGACTAAGATTAACTCCTCTACCTCTTTTTCCTGATCTGGAAACGATTTTACTTAAGAAATTAACTTTGGGTCATGAAATGCTTAAGAAATTAACATTGGGTCAAACCTGTATTTGTCGTCTAGAAGGATCCAGTTGACTCGATGGTGTCACCATCCCATCTTCTTCTGTAGTGAAAATTAAAGACTTGTGTTAAATTTAAATCAGGCTGTCAGTCCTTTTACATGCAGAAATATTTTCCTTCCGTAAGTTATGCCAATATTGTTATAAACTTTTAAGAAGTTTTTCAATTCTGTCCTTTCTGTGATTTTGTTGTCTTCCGAATAGGACATTCACAAATTTCATCACACGTGAATTTGTCACCTTTAAAAGGTATAAATTCGGTAAATGGGTGAAAATCAAACTACAAAATGGTAGTTAAAGCTCAATGAATCGAATTCTTAGTGGGTCGTAGATTATGAACACTATTTTACGTTTTTTGTGAGGGCAGGGAAGCGCAATGCAAGAATGGCTCAAGCAGCGAGCAGTGAGGCCGTTCAGTCTGATTTATGAAGGTGAAGCGCGAGAGAAAAGAGAGGCGACAAATGATAAGTAAACGTACCCGACTACGGCCCTCCTTAATCGCGGCTGGTGCTTAGCTGACCGCCATTCATAGAACGCTATAGAAATTAAATTTAGTGTCAAAGTGAAGGCTACCATCGTTAGAATTCTCCTTGGCTTACCAGCCCTGTAAAGGAGATTTGGGTCACCAAAAACAAAGAAAAATCTTTGACCTCAGCAGGATTTGAACTTACGACTTCCTACATCATCTTTGAAGCAAAATAAGAGACTGTCGCAGTTTGGAGAGCGCAAAAATGTTCGAGCTAACGAAAGATCTAATTATATGGGACTTAAATTGCTGTAGCAGATTGCTGTAATGGAAACTGCCTTGTTGTTTTCGAGCTTCGAGTTATCAAGTTAGATTGATGGCAAAGAGACTGTACTTACGACTGCAGTGCTCTGCCTGTTGAGGAGTAGAGCTGATTTGCGTCACTCCTTGAGATGATGATGGAGTGGTGTACTGTGATCTGTTGCTCAGTCTGCTGTTACTTGGTGTACTCGATCTGAACACGTAACAAAATCTACATCTGATTCATGAGAATTATGCTGAAGTGTCAGTAATGACCCAGAACCGATGAAGTGGCGTAGGCATCAAGTAAAAAAAAAAAAATAGGAAAAAATGAAGCTTCAACAATTTCAACCTAAATCGTCTAGGACAGTCTTTTGTCCATTTTCGGTTGAAAGGACTCATAGTAATTTGGGAGAGGGATATACAGGTAGGTTTTAAAAGTAAATGCGACAATTTTCTTGTTTATTTATACAGATTTGTTGTGCCTGTCGATGTCTTGCATTAAGACGAAAAGCACGTAAGAAATATCTTTGACGGAAACTGACCTGGTAGATAAAGCGGGTGATCCCATGCACATAGGAGAATACGAAGCCCCAGTTGCTCCAAGACCTGAAGGTGTCGTCGCTTCATAGTTCCCGGGAGTGTTAGCCGTCCTGGTGAGATTCATACCTTGAAGATGCGTCCTTTAAAATACAGCATATGCACGCAAAAGTCATATATTTAATGTCAATAACACGGGGAGTGCTTGCGCAATCTCCCGAGACAGAGGCTCATGATAAAGTGTTTGATCTATTAAAGACTAAAGGTTTCCCGTTCAGTCCAGGCCAAACGAATTAGGAGTGACTCCGTTGCCAGAACTTGGGTTTCTTGCGAGACTGGAGTTAGGTCCCGTCAATGGTCACCCAATGCAAGTTGACACGAGCTGTTCTCAGTATAATATTGTTTGTTGTGTTGGTGCTACAGTTTGTACTAGACTAGACTTTGCATTCCCTCTGACGAAGAGCCAACTTTCGAAACGTCAACACTAAAAATTGTCAGTTTTCATCACTGGTATTCCCCAACTTGCGTCTCCGTGTGGAGAAGGTCTTTAGGTATTTAGGCAGATTGTTCCCTCCCTTGTCTTTTTTTTTTCTTCTTCTTTTTTTCTTTATAAAGAAATGCTATATCTATTTTGTACCTTAGGACAGTCCCTGGTGTTCCTCCTGTGGAACCTGGACGTGATGAAGGTTGTTTATTTGGTGAAGGTGTTCCTTTCACGGTGCCTGGAAAAAATCAAATAAAATTAGACTATGATATCAAAATGTTTTTCTTTGTAGGTCTTTACTTAACAGAACTGTCAACTGACCAAGGAAAGCACTGGCGGAAGATAATTCAACGAATTTTGCTTCCCTTAGTGCCTTGGCACAAAGCAGTAAATATTCATCGTTTTGAAAATGTTACTCACCCATGTAGCCGTTATAAGGTGGTGTCCTTACTGATAATCTTGTGGGGCCTGCTGGAGTACGGGGTACTTGGTTCTGGGAAGAAAAGGGATTAAATATGAAAGATAGGGTTGTCGGATAAGTTCAAAAGTTGAACGGGGTTTTATCGTGATCAATACCACTGTACCTGCCATTGGTGCAGCCCTTTATTTTCCTTTTGAGCGCTGTAGAAAAGGAAACAACCATAAGTAATCAATTAAAATTATCACAATCATTTATTTCATTATAGCCATACCAGCGTCACATCATTTTGATCGAGCTCGATAATCGAACACTCTACTTATATAATTCCCAAAAGAGGACTGAGGAGCGAGGGTTAAAGAGCCTGTCTACAGGCTTACAAAAGTTTACCTGTTAGGTGGAGTTCTTCCGTAAGGAGAAACAGATGAGTACTGGCTGCCAGTCGGGGATGGAGTATGACCTGCAAGTTTAAGCGCAAGACAATATTTAAGAGTTTTCGCTGATATAAACCTTGTTAACAAATCATGATAGCTATTTATTCCTCTCTAGGTCCCCTGTGGGACAAAATAGTTCACCACCTGATCCTCTCGCTCCGACTAGACAGTTCGACGTCAGGTCAAATAAAATAGCACTCGGTCCATAGCGGCCCAAAACGAAGGTGAATAAACCAATTTTCTGTTCAGTGCCTGTTGTTGTTGTTGTTGTTGTTGTTATTGTTACCCCTAGCACCTGTCAAGTGGCAACTCCAAATTTTGAAGTAACGTTTAATTATAGTAGCAAACACGGGCCATAAAAAGTGTCTAAGTTCAAAAGTCACAGGCTTGAGTTTATAGTGACCATTGGCTTTTTTCCTAGACTCACTCTAATAACACGCTATACTAAAAAATACAATAGACACTTTTGTCCTGTCAGTGTACAATACACTCTTATCAATAGGAGACCGGTAAAAATTGTAACAAGAAAATAAGGATAGAAAAACCAAGTTAAAATATGAGAGATAACAAATATCAATGAAGAAAAATAAAGCCGACAGTTTACTCGATGAAGTCATTCACCTCTTTTCATCGGGGTGGTTCCTGGTGAGTTTCGATAATTGTGAGGAGTACCCGGTCTGCTTGAACTGCTAGCAAGTAGTCTCTTCAAGTGACTGTTCTCTTCCTGTAAGGCAGCAACTTCCCTGTGTCGCATTTCATATGAAAAATGGGTTTAAAATGCCAGTCTGATAAGATTCTAGTACTGAGCTAGTAGCTTACTCGATCGATCGAGCTACGCAAGTGTTCATAAAGGCAGAATTAGACTTGAGAGAACTGATCTTTCATTGGCAAAACAAAATTTGGTGTTTTCCATTCGACATTTATACGGAGCTCACTTTCTGTCCTCCTACTTGAGATTTCAAAATGCGCTCTTGACCATTTTAGTAGCCAATAAAAGGCTGCAAAATAATGTTATAATACTTCTTTAAAACTATAACAATTTAACTGTGTTTATAAGCAGTGACCTGTGACTACGGGCCCTAATTTAACATCGCTCTTGTGTTCTCTAAGTCGTTGCTAATGAGAATACGTGTCACCTGATCGCAAAAGGTTTATTCAGTAGCATTGTTTCTCTCGCATCTAATTTTCCCCACGGTTTTCATTTAAGATTAGATAAAAATTGTAAGAAAATCAGTACCTTTCAAGTTCCTGTAATCTTGACATTTTTTGATGGAGCCTCTCCGCTGCTAAAAGCTTTATACGATAGAATGCTTGCAGTTAGACTACTGACTAGTATTCGTATAAAAGGGTGAAAACGTCCAAGTTCATGGAGAGATATAAGAAGGAAGACAAATTTTACGGATATTTAATGTACAAACACAGGGGAAAATGAAATAGACTTGTGTATCAAGACTTGAGTATCTACTAAAATGTAGATACGAACTACCATAGATCGATCCTTTGCTGAATAAAAAACTATTGCTTTAAGTGACAGGTGCATGAAGTTGTACAACATATTTCCGGGAAATATTTCGCTGATCCTCCTCTGGCAAGAGCATTTTCAGGAGTCCTTTCTCTAAAGACAGTCATTCACATGAGACTACTCAATAAATGTAATATAACGATAATGACGACGACGAGGGTGGTTGTGATGATGATGACGATGATGATAAAAAAGGTTACCATAGCCACTAGTATCAGAAAAAGGTTATGAACAAGACAGCAAGCTATACAAAATACGTTACCTTTTTCTCGTTAACCGCTGCCAGTCGCTGTCTGTGGCTCTTCTGAAACTCCATGACCTTTTGTGATAGAACATGAAAACATTTACAAAGCTCAGCAAAACTCTAAATACCTCAGGCCAATGGTACGTCGCCACCCTGCCTAATAAAGCAAAGTCCTCTATGCATGGTGAAATCTATTGTAAGAAATAAGTCAGTCCTTTTTCTCTCAATAATTAGGCAAGATCACACTTGTGTTTATCACTTAGAGTTCGTGGGGCAAAATTCACGAAGCCCTTTTAAGTTAAGATGTATCCCAAGTATTGTTCCCTAACAATAGCCGATGTTGGTATAACAATAGGCTATTGTCAAAAAGCAATACTTTGGATACGTCTTAACTCAGGGGCTGTTTACATGGAGGGAGGAAGATCCTAGCACTAGGAAGACCATAGAAGGTGGATTATCCTAGCGCGATATGTTTTCTTTATTCAGTTTACATACAAAAATTGTACTCGGCCCTAGCGGTAGGACCCTCCTAGAGACAGGAACTTCCTAGCTGAGCACTAGGAAGATCCCAGCACCATGTACACTACTTTCGCTCGGAAGATCCTAGTACTAGGGACAAAAAGAACAAACATGGCAGCAGCCGGGCGTTCAGCTGCTCAAGGCCGACAGTCATTTTCTTTTCCTACTCTTCTTGGTAACCACTTCGGCCGAAATTTCTGCATGTAAAGCAAACGAAAAGTTTTTCCGTCTTCTCGAATCTTCCTGGTGCTAGGATCTTCCTCCCTCCATGTAAACAGCCCCTTAGCCTGGAGGGATTCGGTAATCCGGTCTCGGAAATATAAGCCTGATTTACCCTCTTACCTGCGACAATTGGGAGTGGTATTTTTTGGACAAATCGGCTGGGTCCGTGAAGTACATCTGAACTTCGGGTTTCATCTAAAGCAAATTAAACAACGTTCATTGTTTTGTATATTATTAAAGTTTTCATTTATTTTCCGAAGAGAGGTTGAGATAGTCAACAGTAAGTTTATTAATATTTGAAAGTCAAGAAGCCTACCTGGGATGTCAAAACGATTGAGTTACAAGCTCTTTTACACAATGTACAATGATCTGGGTTTGCTGTGGATAAAAATAAAATAGATCAAGTTTATCAATTTATCTCTTTTCTTTGTTATGAAAAAAATTATTTTAGTGGTTTTTTTCTTTTTTTTTGAAAATCCAAATCATTCTCCTACACTACTTCTCTAAGCAACTACTATAATACAACCACTCACCTCGTAAACAGTCTTCACAATATATATGTCCACAGTTCGTTAGAGAAAACCTCTTTCCTCCTCCAGGTCGAACGAAGCAGTTGTTGCAGTGGACCCAATCTGCCATGCCACGAAAGGCGATGCTAGAGAACTGGCATGGAAATTAGTTTAACCTTTAGGTTGTAAACAATGGACTTTCCTTCTTCTTTCAGAGTACTGACGATTTTAACAATTAAGCTTACGTGACTTTCTATGTTGCAGTCGTATAAAGGTGTTGTTCCCTGACAGGAGTGATAGCGAAACTTTTTAAGATTAACATTTTTCAAAGCAGAAGAGGTTAATCGGTTTTCCTCCTGAGGGAGCTAAGAGAAATAAACCTCTTTAATCATAAAAATTAAGCTTACATTTTCGGCGATCAACGTGTAGTAGCTTTCTATTAAAGCTTACCTCCGTTGATTTTCTTTTACCACGGCTTCCAACGATGAACACAACAGGTTTTTCGAGCACCGCAGTCAATTGCAGTAAAGACCAGCAACGCAAAAACACTTTGTATGCTACAAAGGGGTTATTTCTCTGGGAAATAAACAGCCACTTGGCAAAAACAAAGGAAAGCAAAACTTACAGAATCGCTTCCGAACTTTGATTGAAAATTGGCGGGAAAAATGCGCACCCGCGTCAACCACTTTTCCCCAGGGTGGGGACCCTTCGTTTGAATGGTCATCATCGTTTATAGTTTCGAAATAGAAAAAATCTAATAAATCCTTCATACAATTTTGCCCTTAGAGATCTTAGTGAAGTTCGGTAAATGTTCAAGAGACTATATGCACTGTGATTGGCTAAAAACCATTTAATTTGTTTCCATGTGGACAGAACCTGTTTGGACAGAACCTAATGTTAAGAATCTTTTGAACAGAACAGAAACAAACAATTTTGTGACGTTTCAACGTGCTGGACACGCTAACGTAAGTTTGGCATTGATTAGTAATTGGCGACTGGACGGTAAGTACATTACTTGCAAAAAATTTCGGACGATTTTAATTTCGGACAAAAATAGTGTCCGAAAATAAAACCGTCCGAAATTTAAAGCGTCCGAAATTTTTACAGTATGGTATAAAACTTTAAAGTACTTTCTGGGCGACAGCATCACATATTCAAAGCCAATGTACATGATATGCTTAGAATTCGGATTAGGCGGCTTTGCTCAGTCGTTCTTTTTATCACTGGAAAGGTAAGCATTTGAGACACTGCTTGAGGCATAATTTTGATTGAGTTTGTGTTATTTTCTCGTTTGTGTATCCGGCTGTAAAACCTTGAAGATACAGTAAAACTATCATTTTCACAGATTTTATTTCAGCCTAATTCATGTTTTTTAGTCGTAAATTTACTTTGGGCATGTTTCAGCGCAGTGTCCGAAATGTTTGTCCGAAAATTGTCTGAAATGAGGGAAAAAGTGTCCGAAAATTAAACGTCCGAAATTTTTTGCAAGTAATGTATATTTCAGCCAAGTGAAAAAAGCGAGGATTGTTTAAAATTACTAGCATGAGTACGCTTATTAAAATTGAACAATATGAAGTTAAATTACCCATTAATGGAATCAAGACAAGTTCAAGATAAGAAAGTTTGCATAAATCTTTAATAATCCAAAACATCAAAAATTAAATGCTCTATCTTCAAAAAAGAACCCACTTCAGTGCAGTTAATTGACGTGCAAAAGTCTCCCATGCTTGACTGTCGTCTTTCAGCCATTTTGAAACTAATTTAGTACTTGGTCATCTTCACTGAAGCTGTCAGTCAAAGCGATAAGAATAAGATAACTTGTAAAACAGTTTGAACAAAAAAATGTAATAACCTCCACGATTCCTTACGCATTAAAGCAGACTTTTACTATCGTTACTTCAAGGCCAGCACTTCTTTCAGGTATATACAAAACAAATGTGATGTTATGTTTGTTCACGAGTAGATAACTTTATCGATTAAGTCACTATTCAGCGGATAAAATGTATTGGAGTGCATTTTATACGCAGGATAGCGATTTATCCACTGGATAAAGCTATCCGCTCTTTGAACAAGTAGAACCTAGTCAATAAATGACTGGTATATTATTCAGTCAGTGACACAGACATACTTGGAAAAAGGAAATCTGAGAAGTCAAACCTATGACATGTTGATGTAGGTTTGACTCCTGTACGTGTTGGGAGAACAGGGATTTCCTTTTCCACGGGTATACCGTATTTATTCGATTAACCGCACTGGGTACATGTACTTATTTAATTTTGGGCCCATGAGGGTGGGCGCTTATTTGAGGTGGGCGCTTATTCAAGGGTGGGCACTTATTATTTTCCCAACATTTTCAGCAAGTGGGAACATTTTTAGAGAATAACAAAACAAGGGATAACAAGTTCATTTCGCTTCAACAAGACAAAACAAAATGCAAAATCTAACAAACAATATTAATAAAAGTTCATTGACTAGCGTATCTAAAACCAATTTTGGAACACAACTGATGCTCCTTTTACTTCACGCTGGGCTTGTACAGAAATATTTTTTGTTAGGAGGGGGTGGGGTGGGCGCTTATTCAAGGGTGGCACTTATTAACTTTTTCGGCTTTCAGGGTGGGTGCTTATTCAAAGGTGGGTGGTTAATCAAATAATATGGTACCTGTGTCACTAACTAAAAGAAATAGCACTATCATTCTTTTAGCTACAGTAGCTGCTACTTTTGAGCAGCTAAAGACACCTGTACATGATAAAAAAAAAAAAAAAACAGGCAGGTTTACCTTAACAAAATATTAATTGTAGTATAAAGGTATCCATATGGTGTTTTTCCAACAAATTTGAAAGGGATCAGTCTATGTCCAGGCAGTTTTTTTGAAGTCTGCAAAATATATCATTATCAATTCAAAGTCTTTAATAAGACTGTGTTACTCTCTCATGCCTCCTTGGTGCGCACTGCTCTATTAGAATATAAAGTTACATTACATTTTTTGGTATTCATTACATCTGGGGTTTCACAGAATCTGGGGATTGTTGGTTTTAGAAGTCACACATTAATGTAACCACCTTGCTATCACGGTTATCTCTTTTCAGCCCAACCCTTACACAATCATTTTCAGGACTGTCAAAAAAGCAGGCTGAGAATGAGAATGCAAATAAGAATGCGCACACATATACAAGTGAAATAAGTGGTAACATTATGCACTGTGCTGTAATTAGAAAATTGGTGACAACATAATGCAGTTCACAATCCAAGGAAACACAACTATTGATCCCTCAATATTGCCTTCACAGGATTCCACCTTGACGTAGCCTGTCCACTGCTGCTTGCTGCCTTTGATGTGATGCATTGAACACTGTATTGGAGGTAAATATCTCTTTTTCTTTATCCAAATTGTTCATTCCATTTTGCAATGTTCACTTAAAGGAGTTTATCAGAGGATCTGACAACTTGCAGCGCATGTTATTCTCTATTATCCTGCACATGAATCTGTCCCGTTTCAGGGTCCACAACTTTTGGAACTTTGTCTACTATCTCTGACACAGTGAAAGCTTTCTTCTTGCTGAGCTTTTTGCATTCCTTGATAACAACAAGATCACCTCTTGTACACTCATTATTTTCATCATGAGCAAAATACACTTTTCTTTCATTGAAGTACTGAAATTGAGAAAGAAAAGAGAAATTGTAAGGCCATCTACCATAGAGCGAGTCAGTCAAATTATTTTTACCACTTAGTATGAAGCAAAGAGAGCACTACTTTGTTTAAGACTAATTTACATATACCAATAATTTATCGGCCTGATTAGTAGGGTCAGTCGTATGGGCCAATTCATGTTACAATTTCTCGCCCAATTTCTTTATGATTAACTGTTGGTGTCATGTGGGGTGAAAGTCAGCCATATTAAAAAAATCTGTACCACTGCCACAGATTGTTATAAACCGGGCCAATTTTTGTCGGCCCACTCACTTTCTTGTCTAATTGAGCCAAATCAGCCTGACTAATATTGGTATATGTAGATTAGAACCAACAAGTAGTAAACAGGGGAGAAGGTATTCTGTTCCCCGGGGGAAGGGGGGGGGGACTCCCATATGAAACAGATGGGGATGCTCGTCGTCTCGCTTAGGGGTGTAAATTTTGGATTTTGGTCTCGCTTAGGGTATTCCGGGCAAAGCGCTAATATTTTAAGCCGCCAAGGTCTCGCTTATGGTTCCGTGAAGAAACACAGAATAATTATTTACGCGAAGAGAAACAGGAGTCAAATTTTCTTTTTAACTTGTTTTGTTTACCGCATTAGGGGTCAAAATTTGCTTAAGCCACCCCCAGATTGGTCTCCTTTTGGGGTCACAAAAAGCTTGAGCCACGCCCAGATGGTCTCCTTTAGGGGTTTCATATGGGAGTCCCCCCCCCCCCGCAGGTTCTGTTCTCAGCTGAAAGTTTTTCTTTTATTGCACTTTTATTGGGGACTTTCACTTGGATGAAAAGTGAATGCCCTAGTCATGGCTGAGGTGGTGGTGGTTGGGTTGGTGGGGGGGGGGGTCAAATGACTGGTGCATAATCGAACATCAACCTTGTAGATCAGGGTGTAGGTTAAACCAAAGATCTTCGGCGTGGGTTTCTAAATCTGAATCTATCTTCGGCGCGTGACGCACACGGAATGCACCCTGGCTGTCAACCAGCAGCTCAGCAATTCCGTCATTTTGAAACCAAACAACAGAACTTCAGCATTAATGAAATAAATTTCTTTCATATATAAAGTCTGCCAAAGACAGCCCTATCGATCTTTCAGCAGGTTTGTGTCCAGAGTGTTAAAAAAAACGTGGCTTCTTAGATAATCAAAACGTGACCGAAAAGCCAATGATCACTAAGCTATTGTCTCACCTTCCTCAGTCTTCGGTACAAGACCATTCTAGTGACCAAAACCTTGGTCGTTTTATCCATTTTAGTTCCAATGACTGTTCCCACGAACTGCGCCATGTTGGATTTTACGTACCTCACTGTGTGTAAACTACATGAAGTATCCAGTACCAGGACTTCACGGTAAAAATTCATGTGCAAAGCTGTCTTCAATTCGAAAAACAAAACCAAGGATGTTAACGTTTTGATTCGTCTTTTCTGTTTAAACTAAGGATCAGAAGTTTTTGATAGCCACAATAATAAATGTGGCGTTTAACTTGTTTGATTTCGGTCTCTGGTGTTTCGAGGAGTTGTAAAGATCGCGTGTTGGAGAGGCAGCTTAACTTGGTTTTTCGATCACTATGCAGACGCCCTACCCACCTCCTCCAGCTCCCAGCTTGTCTCAGTGCGTTACTCGTGTTCAGCTGAACATTTCTTGCAGGAATCTGAGGGATAAGGATGTGATGTCCAAGTCTGATCCAATGGCAGTTGTTATGATTTTCAAGGACGGCAACTGGTTCGAGGTAAATTGCGCGCGTAAATTCGGTTCATTGTCCATCTTGAGAACATGTTTGTGTGTTTACTCAATTAGCTGTTTGTTTAGAGAAAATGCATTGTTCATTTTCTTATACCAGCTTAATTATAGGTTAATATATTTGGTATAACGGAGTGCTTGGCCGAAGATCATGAACAGTGTGACGAAAACCGAAGCTTCGTGGGCAACTGTGTAATTTTGATGGGTTTTTATTTAAGCTTAATTAATTTCTGAAACGTTTGCACATTGCTGTTGAAAAATATAGAACAGCCAGTGGTGATGCTGGCAAACAAAACCAAGCTGACTAGCTTACTTGATTTTTTTTGTTAAAACTGTCACTTAACTAGAACATCCTAAAATGTGACCTTTTTTGTCGAAAAATTAAAGTAGGGAGGCGGACATCAAAACCAGACAACTGTTAGCTAATCTGATAACCGTTGTCTGATTTTGTACCATGTGACACCTCTCGTCCAATGAGAATGTCTGGAAATTAATCAGTGGGTTATTATTAAACATTCACATATGTCGAGTGGCTTTTAGTAACTGCCTGTTATCACCTGCTGTTTTTAGATTCCATCACTCATTAATGAGTTTGAGAAACTTTTAAGCATTGTTTAGATGTGCATGACATGTGGAAGGGAAAATTAATAATAATAATAATAATAATAATAATAATAAGATTTTATTCATACAATCAATAATAAATATTAACTACATGAAAAGGATGTACCAGAGGTTAGCATCGAACCTCCCAAATAAAAAAAGAAAGGAGAAAAGAAAGCCTTAATATAAACAAAATATTAAAATACATCATTCATCAAAAGGCACATAATATTCTACAATTAAAATATTTCAAAGCCCCAAATATGAATTTAAAAAGTTGTAACAGCTATCCCCAACTTGGATCTAAACTGTAAATAATTATTAATCAAGGGATGTTGAATAAGGCATAGGTCGCACTTAGCAAAGTTTTCCGAGAATTCGTTTACTTTGCAGTCAAGATCTGTCAACGAGACACTTTTCCTAGTGCGTCCCTAACTTTTATGGTTTGAAAAATTTTTGGAAATCGGCAAAAACATCAAAGGCACCGTAGTGCTTGGTTGGGGCAGGCAGATTTTGGAAAACTCTGGCTGAACAATAGGAATCACAGCGAAAACTGTCATCACTTGTCACTGAACAGCAAACAGAAACTGTGCAATAAAATTAAACAGTGCGCGAGATCTGCTTCACTTCGCGCTCTTTCTTTACCGCGAACGGACGTGGATTTTATAATTATTACAATTTATCACAGCTGCCCGTTTTTCTCTGGTGGCAGCAAAGAGTATTCGCAATATATGTATTCTCAAGGCCAAAATTATAGTCCTGAAGAAGCAACTATTGAGAGCCCTTCGCAGAATTCCTCTGCATCGTCGTCTCGGGAGCTCGTCGAACTCAGCGGACCAAGTTTGTCATCATCTTCTGCTGAGGAAAGACGGGCATACCCTCGCTGGTCGAACGACGAAGAAGCAATGTTGCTAAAATTATGGGCTGAAAATTTTGACCAAAGATTTTATGCAAAGTGTCATCACTGAGATATGTTTTTCAGCTTGTGCGACCCTGATAGTTGAAAGCAAAAGTTTGCCTTCCGGTTGCGGTTTCAAATTTTCTGTGTTTTTTTTGCCGGCAAAGTTGAAAACTTTGCCCAAGTGCGACCCATACCTAAACCTCATACAAAAATGGCTGTCATTTTAATATTCTTTTGTATGCATTCAAATTAGCCCCTACTACTAACCTCTTTCTTACGTTCAAAAATCAAAAGAATGCTTTACCTTGAAGGAGAGCTAGTAGCCAGGGTAATTTGAATGCAGACAAAAGAATATTAAAATGTAAGGTGTACAAGTTAAAAATATTTTTAGTTACATATGCATGCACTTCATTTGACATTGTTCCTCTCTTTCATAGACTGGCCGAACAGAAAGATTGGACAACACACTTAATCCACGGTTTTCAAAGGCTATTATTGTGGACTACTTTTTTGAAGAACTCCAGAAATTGAAGTTTTTCATCTATGACATTGATAGTCCTTCTTGCAACCTGAAGTCAGCAGATTTCTTGGGAGAAATAGAATGCACTTTGGGACAGGTAAGATCATAATAAATATTAGCCATTGCCTACTATAGTTGTGATTTAAAACAGGTCATGAAAGATCTTTTCCTTACTTTAGCTCTACCTCTTAATGGGATAGACATATATTTTAAATTATGTGTATTAGTAAGGAGGTTGTCATGCAGAATAATTTGTTGCATGAAAAATTGTTATTGCATGATACAAAATGTAGACAATTTTTAAGGGAGCAATTTGTTGTGGCAGCACATTGCAAGTTTTTTATGTCTTAAAAAATTTGCAGCGCGTTGTCACATCAAAGGCCACAAAATGTTGTTTTGAAAGTTGTCCAATGTACTATATTTTGTGTTAAATGTTGTCCCATGTTACAACATCACCTTAATTAAGCAGATACAGTTTAAAAATATTACATTCATGGGTTGTTGTACATTAGAATGTCAACAACTTGAAACCTGATTCACTTTAAAAGGTTGTTTCTCCTCTAAGTCAATTTATCTATAGACTGTAAAAAATGAGGTGGTTATAAGATCATGCAGGGACTTTCTGGTGGTTTTGACTTTGTCAAAACAATTAATTAGGGACACACCCCCATTTGTGGCTTTAGTCTTGTGTGAAGTTACTTCGTTCGGTCATTTTAAATAGCGTTGCAGTGTTGCTGAAAGGTCAGTTTGCTAGCTTTATCCACCCCTCCCTCCCTAGGTTTCAGTGTGCAGTAGTTCAATAAATCAATTTGTTGTGCCTCAAGCTCTGCGTAGTTCTGTGTTTACTAATTCACTACACAGATACTAATTAGTAATTTAGCACTAGCCCACCTGAACTTTTCATCTACTCAACACAAACAGTAATCAATATTAATTTTTACAGTTGTCAGCGATGGTTTGAAATATTATCAGGAATCAATTATTGTACATGATTGTATACTTGTAAAAGAAATTATTAGTTAACATAGTTACTGACAGTATTTAAATTTAATATTTAGAATACACTATCCATTGAAGCAAGTTGGGTATCATACACATGTACAAATTGCGGTTTAATTTTTTTTCCAAACTGGTTTAATTCTTATTTCCCTTTGTGTAGTATTCATTACCATTTGAGACAAAGGGAAATAAAAATCAAACTGGTTTGAAAATTTTTGAAACCAAAAACACTATACATGAGTATTATTTTGAACCACAGCATATACATGCTGTACACCGACGACCTGTTGTTCACTTGCATTTTTTAATCTTTTTAGCTTGTATCATCTGGAACATATACCAAACCACTTGTGTTAAAAGGGGCATCTGCTGGACAAGCTGGTACTATCACGGTGGGTTAGGAACAAAGCTTCAATTTTTTAAATGGCTACCTACAGTAAATAAAAGTTGTAGTCCAACATTGTGCATACTGCACGTTATTTGAGTGATCGCATGTAATGCAACTGTTGGTTCCTTTCAAAGGTAGTCTTTAGTTAGAACTACAACTTTAATTTGGGGAACTTAGGGTTCAGTCAAGATCAGAGGCCAATATACAGTCATAGATAATTGAAGGGCTGGGGGCATAACCGCCTTATGTCGAATGTTGGGCTTTTTTTTTTTTTTGCGGATTTGTCTCAATTTTTGCATGTGGGCTTTGTTTTAGTCAACAAACATTGCCCTGTATTTTTTTTCGTTGGTTTGCTCTTCGTTTTCGAGAAAAAACGTATGCAAAAAAACTCAGTTTTCCTAGCGGCATCTTTTGGAGATCTTTTGTTGAATGAGAAACAATAGAAACCTTTTGTTTCGCTGAACAATGAAGTCAGCGAAGTGTCGGATTAGCCGCTCGCTGTTTGAGCCGATACAGTAATGTGTTGGTACAATTGAAGCACTTTCATTGTTGTTGCTTCGTTGGCGCAAGCGATTGAAGCGCTGCAGCAAGGGTGGAGTTTTATCCTTCATTTTCAAGTAAACTGTATTTTATGTTTTATTGTCAGGTAGTGGCAGAAGAAGTTGCAGGGGGAAGTGATGAGGTGTTTTTGCAGTTCAGGGCTGAAAAATTAGACAAAAAGGTTGGTGATATGGTCTTGCCCAGGCGATAAAACGTATCTTTATGGAGCCAAAATCTTCAGCACTTGTGTATGATCACTGATTTCCTACAACACTGCCAGTAGTAGGACTCAGAGAACATCAGATAGCGTCTATCCACCAGTTTATCTTTTTTACCCAGTCCACATCACATTAGCCCACTTCCAGGATTAGCCTGGCTTGTTTTCCTTATTCAGTAAGTCCAGATATCGGATCAGGTTTTAATTGCTTGGTGACTTATCAATCATCCCAGATCTGGATGTGGTGCCGAAATATTTTGAAGAAAAACATTTTAGGGTTGTTTTTGGTTAATGAATTTTACTGTTTCAGTAATTAACTTATAATGTATAAAATAATTCTTCATTAATTAATCAAAGTGTGATGAGTCAAGATTACTCAATTATTTACTACAGCCAGGCTTGAAATCTTGTTCTCATTTCAACACAGGATTTTCTTGGAAAGAGTGACCCCTATTTGGAGCTTTCAAGATCAAAAGAAGATGGAACCTTTGTTGTTGTGCATAGAACAGAAGTAAGCATATTAATATTAAGTCATGAGTACATGCTTATTAAAATCCCTTGAAACAAATAGATACTCAACATACTTTAATCATGCGTGATCAAAGTTGGTACCTTGTTTTTCTGTCATTAAGTAGCTTGGAATCAAGCTCACAATAGCTGGGGGAAATTCCCAGTCCCAAGTCTTTATTGACTTAAACAAGCATTAATGGCATATTGCTGTTCTTTTTATTAAACACAGGTTTCGTTGCTGTAGTATAATTATGTAGGTTGGGTGCCTAGGATATCCAGGGGCCTCCACTGGCAGCCAGCCAGCCCCTAGACAGAGTGCTACTCCCATGGCTGACAGTCCCTGCAACCCAACCCATCACATCAAATTAATATTGGAAAAAGGGGGAAGGAAGGGGGTGGGAATGCCACTATAAACCCAGCCAAAAAGAGCACACTGGCAACCCCTTGAGGGTCCAAAACTACACGCTATGAACTGACAACGGCTTGACGTAATCAATGCCTCCTCAGAGCATGTGCTAACTGCTAAATTAAATGAAATTGCATTCAACTGCATTTAAATTATCTTAAGAGACTTCAGACTTCGATAAAGGCAAATTTTATCAGTGGTTGACATACAAGTAGACAGGGCATCCCTTTGGCACATCGCTCGCTAGTGCACATCTCTGTCCTTTTTACATGTATCTGTTATACAGAGTTTTAAATGTAATATTATCATTCACACTTGCAGGTTATTCAAAACAATTTAAATCCCAGATGGAAACCATTTCAAATTCCTGTCCAGCAGATTTGTAATGGAGATTATGATAGGACCATTCAAGTAAGCCAGACATTACTGCTTAATTTTTTTTAATGCAGCATTTACATGTAATTATAATTTATTATTACAACATCTCACAGAAACAACACGATTCAACTCTCTTGTGGGTGGAAATTGGACAGGGAATGTACAGAGTCTGGCAAGGCTTGGACAAAACCCACTGACCTTATGAACCCACTGGACAAGGGGCCTCAACAGATGGCACCATGCTTAGGGTGTGCCTTGGGGTGTGCTTCATTCTTGTACTGCAAGGAGGTCATTTGGTTGGGGTAATGTCCTGGGGCCAAGTTCAGCCAGCCAGTCCAGAAAAGAAGAAATTATAATTATATCCCCCCTCCCCCCACCCCCTGACAGGGTTCCAGTACAGGGCTGAAGGGGTACCACATGTACAGGTACATGTAGTAATTCCTTGCCCTTACTTAGTTTATAAATACACAGTGAATTAGGATACAACAAGTAAATTGAATAGGCTGCTGATACACCAAATAAGTCGTAAGACAAATAGAGAGCAAGCACTAACTGGCATGGTGGGATGGTTTGGCTTGGCTGTGATGAGCTTGCAGTTGTCCAAGAAAGTGGCGATTGAGAGGGCTTGCACAGTAGAATACTGAGCACGACTAGCGTAAGCTAAATAAGGAATTGCATGTGGGGTGACACCACAGGGAGAACTTCAGGCTCATGCTAAAACCTCAGTAAAATAACTGAAGGTAATACTAACCATACAGTTCTGTCAGCATGTCATGAAGCAACTAGGATTATTGCAGATAACTCATCTCCTCCATGGGTTACCCCCAGGGGGGAGACGTTACTTCTACACATAGATGAAGAGATCTGCGGCTAATTTAATAAAACGTTTATACTTGTAGCTAACAATCTGGGCAGAAAATGAATTCAATAAATATTGTTTGAAGTCTTTAATGATTTATTGAACTTCTTTTTGAGCTCTTCATCGAGTTTCTTTTAATCTACACATGGCCCAGTTTTATTGAATCTACCTCCCAACAATTTGAGGTGGGAGGCCGCGTCGCCCCTGGAGTGGTTACGGGCACCGGATGTGTAATCTGGATGCCCCAGGTTCAAGTCCCGCTCCAAGGCCACGCTTTGTAAATAGCCAACTGATTTGCTTCCCACCAGTTGGGATTTTTAACAAAACAAGAAGCTGTTTCCAGCATATACTCGGGCCATATTTGACTGTGTGGTGCGTAAAGCCTACAATCTTTTAACAGTGATAACCTCCAGCATCGCCAATTCCCCCAAATAGATAGCCTTCTAGCAAGCTCTCTTGGGGGTGGATCCTCTTTCCCCCTCCCGCCCCCCACCCCCAAGAGAGCTTGCTCGCAGGCTACCAAATAGATAGATACAGAGATATAGTGAGGCAATAAGTAACCACCAGATAGAATTGCATTTCTTGCAGTCAGAATGAAATACAGGGGAAAACAACATTTGTCATACGAATGCTTTTTATAATTCCCGGGCTTTAATCCTTACGTTAATTTTCACCTTTCATTTAGAGACAGAGACCATTTGTATGGTCCTAATATGTATGTCACGCCTGGTCAATGACGGATCGTATTTTTCAATATGATATAGACCCGGGGGGGGGGGGGGGTACTCCCTTATGTTACCTTAACGGGGACGTGCGGCCCGATAGGGTATGGTTTTCAGGGTGTTTTTTCTTGAACTGGGTATCTATTTCATCACTTTCTTTCTTAAACAGGGTATCCCTACATGACCTAATGGCTTAAGCTGATTGTGATTGCCAATGCATTAAAATACAGCAAGAAACTAGTGTATTCTTATTTCATTCTAGTCTTAAACAGGGTGTGATTTTGGGTTAAATGTCTTAGAAAGGGCCTGAAAATGTTGAATTCTGTCTTAAACGGGATAGGGAAATCGGAGAATTGTGTCTTAATCAGGGTCAGGGTTTGAACCCCTGGGCCGCACCTCCCTGCCCAAGCATCTGTTGAGTACTCCCCCCCTCCCCGGGATCTAGAGTAACGTTACGCATTACACATACGTTTATATCCTTGTATGTTTTTCAATGTTTTGCTGTTTATATTTTTAAATGAAATTCAGGTTAAAGCATTTGTTATTCACCTTTCATTTGAAGACAGAAACCATTTCTACATTGATTGCTTTTTCTATAGTAAACGTGAGACATCTTTATCTATCTTGGCCCGCAAGGTCATAGACTGATTTAGTTGCCAAATTTTCGGTTAAACAAAACTAACCTTGAGGCACTTAGGTTAGCTTAAAAAATACTCCGGTTAGCTTAAAGAGCACTCCAGTTAGCCTACTAATAGCACTTAGGTTAGCTTAACGGTTAGCAGTTTATGTTGGGGTTGTTCATGCCTCGCATGCCTCGCACGTCTGGCACGCATATTGTAAACACTCCTCACGGCCTGAAAACAAAGAACGCGACCGAGAATTTGATAACACGACAGAAAACGTAACTGGTACCAGCCGAGTACAAAAAACGAGACCGAGAACAATAACTCGTGGCCCAAGGTCTTATCTCTCGGCCTATCGTGACCCCAAAAAGAAAAAATAATTTGATAATGCTACCGAAACCTTAACTCGGTCCTCCTTACGGCCCAAGTAATTAATGTTATTTCAATTTGCATATTTGTTTCACTGGTTTATAGTGTCCCCAATTAGCGCTACAGTGCTAAATACTTCGACACTCTTAAAATAAGTCACTTATTATAATATTTATTTATTATTTATTTATTTATTTACTTATTTTATTTTATTTTATTTTTTATGTTGAGCAACGTTCCTTATCTAAGGAAACAACTCAACAGCAGTTATGTATTCAACCATCCCAGTGACTGTTCTGGGTACTTGTTACCTACATAAATGTACATGTAAATCGGTTAACAGCAAATCAAATTATTTATTATTTTTAGTATCTTTCATATGCTGTCTGTCTGTCAGTAACAACCTTTGCTGATTCTGATTCTGATTCATGTGAATTAAATAATTATTAAAGAATTATTGATATTGATAATGATTATTAAAAACATTTTTTTCAGATTTCATGTTATGATTGGGATTCTGATGGGTCACATGACTTCATTGGTTCGTTCACCACAAATCTCAGAGAGATGTGTTCTGTTCAGCAGCCAAGGGAGGTAACAGAAATATTTTTCTCCAATGATCTTCAATTTAATGAATTTAGATTCCAAAACAATTTTTTTTGCTTGAGTTCTAATATATGTAACGTGAGGTGGCATCTTTTGTTTAGGGCCACAGTTCCTTAAAGTCAGCTTATTGACTCCTGGCTGTGCACATGATTGTTTCTTAAGCAATGCATTTCACCAAACTATTGAGATGACACCTATGTTGTCTCACAGGCTTGAACAGCGGACATGTACACATTCTACCAATACGTTTCCCTTGCTTAGTTCTAAACATTCTTGACTATTGCTCCCAAGGTAGATCGTGAAGGTGAAAGAGAGGTAGACAGCCATGTAGCCTTTCTGCTTTGAGGGCACACCTTGGCTTTTATTTAAGAGCCAGGGTTTCTTTGTCAAATTGGTACGAGAAACAACGTTCATCTGAGTGTGTGTTTCCATAACCCACTGTATCCTCTTCACAGGGTATTAGCTGATACAGCTTTACCAAAGCCCTGAGATGATGGCTTACATTACTCATTTCTCGCCTCAAAGAAAATATGGGGCAGGCTCCAAAAAGGGAGCAAAACCTTAAACATGATGTAGACACCTAAGCCACAAATCAGAGAGGATACAGTGTAACCTGAAACCTTGGCCCCACATCCTAACCACTAGGCCAACTTGCTTCAAAATTTATTGATTATCTCTTTATCAAAGAATCCCCAGTTGGCAGTTCCAATGTCAATATATCTTTTAAATTTTCAGCATCAATGGCCGTGCATAAATGAAAAGAAACAAAAGAAAAAGAAAGGATACAAAAACTCTGGATTAGTTTGCGTTACAAGATGTGAGGTACGTCATCAAAAAAATATAATCAAAATTAATCTTACTGTTTCCTTGTTTATTGGTTTTTTTTATGAACCCTGACACAGACTCGCATGAATATTCAGGATTAAGTAAAAAGTATTATTAATAATTAATTAATAATAATGTAATTTAAAACAACTACTCAATGAGTTACATGATTGTATGAATGTTGGTTTTATCAACAGAGTTGATGACAAACTTATAATATAATTTGACCATTATGTAAACTAAGAGATTTAAGTGCTGATGTTTCAGGCATTAGTCATTTGTCAGAGCAAATCCAAGGTAATTTCACCACCGTAAAGAGCTTTGAGTGCTGTCATTTCAGGCATTAGTCCTTTGTTAGTGAGAGAGAATTCAAGGTAATTTGACCATCGTAAAGAGCTTTGAGTGCTGACGTTATGGTTTTGAACATTATCCCTTTGTAAGTCACTCTGACGAAGGGCTAATCAGTGATGCCAACTCTCCTGCTTTGGCGGGAGACTTACGCTTTTTTGCCCCTAAACCCCCCCCACCCACTGAAGGCTGAATTCCACAGCCCCTCTTCGCTGTTGCTGACACGGTTTTGCTGGCTGCCTCTGAAGATTTCTGGACGTCTCCCGATTTTTGAACTCCGTGGGTTGGCATGTATGGGTTAATACTCAAGTGGCCAAATTACCTTTTAGTTATCAACTCTGCTGATAAACCCAAACATTCGTTTACACTCCTTCACCAATGCATCACCACAGTTTCTTGAGAAACTAACCCCCTTTTTAATAATTATGTATTTATTTTAACTGTTGTGTTACCTTGGACTCCTTTTATTATCAGGTTGTCAAAGTATCATCATTTCTAGACTACATCCAAGGTGGCTGCCAACTGAACTTTACAGTGAGTTCTAAGAAGCTATAAAATGTTTTAAAGGGGATTTCCTTCCTTGTGTAAACATTCTGGTGAAGAATGAGCCACCTTCCTTTCAGTTTTGTGCCATCCAGCTTTTTTTCCCCGTTCAATCCCACAAGGCTGTATTACGTCTGTATGTTTGAGGGTCTTTTTTGCTTTTTACTTGCTTTGCTTGATAGGATTAGGTTGTCGATTTGACAACATGAATCTAAAAGGGTACTGTAACAATCGGGATCTGTAAAATTGGACTGTCTAAAAAGACCACAAATTGAATGTAATTTTATTTAACATATACCAGTAAATTATCTGCCTTTGTGCAAGGTTCTCTATAATTATTATTTTTCTCTACTGCAGGGAAAACATTGTTTAGGCTGCTACACAAAGTAGTGTTCTAAACAATAAACATGACTTGAATTGATTTCATATATGGATGTTGAAAATTTCACTGATTTAACAAGCCATTGTTACTGTGGCTTTACAGGTTGGCATAGACTTTACAGCTTCTAATGGTGAGCCTAACCAAGCCACTTCTCTTCACTACATCAACCCTTATGCACCAAACGAATACATGCAGGCTCTAACTGCTGTGGGAGAAATCATTCAGGATTATGACAGGTAACAATGAGCAGTTTGCTCTTTGAAATGTACAGTTCCAGTTTGCACCCCCCCCCCCCCCCCCCGGCCCCCCGAGGAATTTCTGATGACCTTCCTTGGGGTGGGTATGGATTTTTTTTCTGGAATTGACCGTACTCAAATTACATACCACTTTTTAAGTCTAAAAGTCAGAAACACACACAATCTGCAGTGGGCAAGATTGCACAAAACTCTTCATTGGTACAACTGGGGTTGAAATAATTCCATACCCGTCCAGCTGTTTGTGAGTGCATATATACTAGATGGAATTTGTTTCAAAAAGTGTAATCTTGACATAGCTCAAAATAGCATTTATTTTATTAGTAATTATTTTATTTATGCATATTTTGTTTTATGTTCTCTTGCTCTTAATAGTGACAAATTGTTTCCATCATTTGGATTTGGGGCCAGAATTCCACCCTCATTCCAGGTAAATATTTAAATGAAACTATATCTTAATTGCCTCTGAATCAGTTACTATTCTGTTAAACATGCAAAGGGTATATCTCTAGTCTTCTGAGGACCTGCCTTGTTTAGTAACCCATGCCATTTTGTATGGTGGTGAAATTAATGTGAGTAAAGTCCTAGGACAACATAACATACTACAAGAGACTTCAAATCATTCACCTGCACCTGGTTTTAATTATTAACCTCTGTGAAATAACCCCATGGACCCTGACCATGGACATTGCATGGAATATCCCATAGAACACTGTGGTTCAACTCCATGAGGTTATTTTCCACAAGAAGTGCCAAAATCCTGGGTTATCATAAAACACTGAGTTTATGTGTCACTATAAGGATGCCCCCATCAGCATCTTGTGTTTTTCCTAATCTATTTACCGATATTATTTTATTCCCCACTTTCAGGTTTCGCATCAGTTTCCACTGAACTTTAACCCCAGCAATCCTTACTGTGCAGGTATAGTGACTGACAGAGGTTACATATTAAAATGTCAAACAGTACTGACTATGCTTAACCCAGACCTCTGTATTGGGTAGCACATGAGACATACATAGATCTGATTAGTAGAGGCATAGCCCCTGCTGTTGTATTGTTTTCTTAGACGAGAAATATTTAAAATCCCTCCACATCTTATCTCTTCAACCATGTGACATAAAAATAGGCACTGCATGGCGACACAATGCCGGGGTGATACTGCAATGGACTAGCATCCCATCCTGAGGAAGTAGTAATACATACTCATCAGAACTGCTTTGTGCTGCTGAAACCAGGTCAAGGGGTGGCAGCCTTGTGGGCCACTTGTGACTGGTGTGAGACCTTCCCCTACCCTAAACCCAGAGCATATCCTGGGATCTGTTTCTCCATAAAACTACTGTCCGTGAGTTCACAGCCCGAACAAACAGTGTTTTTAAAATCAGTTTTTTATCAATATGATTATCATGGAAGTTTTTATAGTCAGTAGTTTTTTTGCAAACTAAGGAAAAAATGAAGAAGTTCAGCTCCCTTTAAACCTATCGGCCGACTCTCAATAAATGGTCGGTTGACAGATTTGTGGGGGAGCTGTTCTTCAATTTTACCCAAACTAGCCCAATGTGTTTCTTAATCTTGTGAAGTTTTCCACATTTTCTTTAAAAATTATCAAAAATTGAATTGCTGGTAATGAACATTGTGCACCTAAAAATTTAATACAGATTTTTGGGCCCAAAATGTTTTCAGGAGCTTTGAGAAATACATGCCAGAATTACCAATGAATATATTATTAAGAGTAACGTTGCTGATCTATTGATTTGTAGGTCTCCCTGGTTTAGTCCAAGCGTATCAAACCTGTATTCAAAGTGTCCAGCTTTATGGTCCGACTAACATCTCACCTATTATCAACCATGTCGCACACTTTGCACAGCAAGCAGCTCAAACTCCAACTGCTACAGTAAGTTAGTAAGCTAGAACACAATGATAAGTTTCTGTCAAAAAAGTTTTTCAGTCAGTGACACAGACATAAGGCAGTGCTTGGATAAAGAAAATCTGTGTTCTCCCAACAGGAGTCCCGGACCTATGACCTTCTGATTACTAGTTCGGATGCTTTACCACTGAGCTACTGTACTGAGGAGACTCAAGGGAGCTACTATTAAATTAGGTTCATGTGACATATGACTGAAAAAATATATCTACCGCTTAAATTCACTGGCTTAAAACATAACATGACGTCACATTTCTTTCAAATCTTACAAAATAATGTAAGTTAATTGTACTTTTGTTGAAAACTACTGAAAGCAACAATATAAATTATAATTTTTATTGTTAGTACTATCAATAATATTATAATTGTTATTCTCAAAATAAGGCCCGTTTAATGCATGGTATAATTTATATGACAAAATATTGATCATGTACAATGCATGTAACCATTGAACAGCACTAGTGAGTTGTTCCAAGTGTGTCCATACAAGAGTCATGCAACTAACATGTGATAATTTTTCATACTTTCCAGAACTACTTCATACTGCTCATACTGACTGATGGTGTAATCACAGATATGGATCAAACAAGGCACGCAGTTGTGGCAGCGTCAGCGCTTCCCATGTCAATCATTATTGTTGGAGTCGGAGGTGCTGATTTTACAATGATGGAAGAACTGGACAGCGATGATGGAGTGTATGTAAACGGCAATGGGCACTCATCAAGGCCATTATGACTTGCCTACAGTCTTTCATGTGAAAGTTGTGTTTTCTTTGCACATAAAATTTATAGTGTAATTATACCCTGGGGCTTTTACAGAAAACTGAGTTTTTCAAGTGGGCATTAATTCGAGAAAATAGTAAAGACAAAAACTGTGAACTCGTGAGGCCATCAATTGAGTTATCTCTGATATATCTGAGTAGATGGAATAAACACCCCCTCTGTTCTACTTTTTTCTTTCTTTTTTGGAGGGGGGGAGGGTGCTATTTGAAAAGAGGCCTCAGATGTGGCCTCACTTTGAAAAAATAAAAGGCTATGGGCAAATCTGTTAATTATGTGTTGTTTTGGGTTCAGTTTAATAATCTTGCTGTTTTTTAATCAGAATAATAATTATAATATAATTTTATTAATTAAATACCAGCCTAAGGGTTATTTTTATGATCTGCAGGTTGATGTCAGGTGGCAAGTCTGCTCAAAGGGATATTGTTCAATTTGTCCCCTTTAGGAAGTTCAAAAATGTAAAGTTCAAAATGTATCTAATAATAATTAATTGTATGTGACAATGTTTAAGGAGTCCAAGGCCTATGCCTAAGAAAAATTTCAAGGAGCCCACAAGGCCAAAAACTGAGAAGTTAGGAGCCCAACATGTGAAGTGTTAGGTCCTGATGCAAAACATATTATAACACTTTATTTAATGAGGGTGACATCAATAATAATTTACTGATGACTCAGTAGTTTACATGGTGGACCTCCCTAAACTATGCTAAAACTGACAGGTAAATTAAACTATTGAATGTACAAATTTAAAGAAATTAATACGTATAGTCAGTATTAAAATGTTTGGCAACAGAATTTGCCAGTATGATCTTCCTTTAATTTGGAGGTCTCTTATAAAGCGCTTCTGTGAAGAGGTATCTCTAAGGGACAGTTCTATTCCGTTTCACAGACGGGTAGCACTGGAGTGGAAGTTCTGAGGCCTGAATTTTTCATGTACTTATAGACGTGATGAGATCACCCTTTCTTGAGGTTCTGGTATCGTGTCCATGACTACCCTTGACATAGTTAACACAGGAAGAAAACTATTCCATGGTACCCAAAGTATTTTCTTGGTTGTCCCAGGCTACAGAGCTTCTGTTAGGCAGCAGCGTTGGTGTTACAGTAAAAACCCGCATATAAGAACCTGCAGGCTGAAATTTGGCATTTAAATACCCCAAAATATAAGAACCTGTTCAGCCTGGCAAAGAAAAATACTTAATTTTTAGGTTCTTATACAAAAACAATCACTCCAATCTTGATGGTCAAAATTCTGGATTTCAATTGTGTGAGAAACTTCTGACAAAAAGTTATTGTGTATATGTTTTCTTTGATTTACATTTGTTTGGATTTTCACTAGATTTCACTAGTGCTAAACCATTTTGTATTAGTGGTATAATATTTCTGCCAATGGTTACACTACGACAACCTCTGAAAAATAAGAACCTATTAAGAACCTAATCAGCCTGAATTGTGAAAAACTACCCTAAAATATAAGAACCTGTTCAGCCTGACTTTGAAAATTCTAGGTTCTTATATGCGGGTTTTTACTGTACTGTGCCTATTTTCTTCAAGGATTATCTTGGAATCTCACACTGCATAATTTATTGTAACAGTTTTCTTTTACTTTTAGGTTTCTCCTGCAGCATTGGCCAAGGAAGTGCTGGCTGAGGTACCCAAGCAGTTAACAGACTATTTCAAAGCAAGAAAAATTTTACCACAACAGCGACCAGCATAGGATGACAACAATGGTTATTTATATCACACAAGCTGACAAATATGGTTTCCTGGGACTTTGTCCATTTAGCCAAAATTTTCAGTTTAACTGCTTTAAATGTTAATGGTACACATGGATCAAACGGAAATTTTCTGGAACAAACAGACAACCTTTGGAGTTATTTTTAACTGAAAATGTTGGAACTTTCTGTGTCAAACGAAAAGGGTTTTTTTTTTCATGTGATGGCACAAGAAGACAACAAAGTGCAAAAATAGAAATTTTGTGCAAATGGAACAGTGATTACTGTTCCAACCAGTTTACATGGAAAAAGTTAAATACCTCCGACAGTCATCCATTTGGTCCGGAAAATTTCCATTTGATCCATGCTTCCATTTGCATTTCAATCAGTTTAACCGAAATTTTGGCCGTTTTGGGTAAATTATACATGTAATTGCTGGCTGACCATCACTTTGGATAGCGGATGTTTTTAGTAGACATTAAGTTTAATGGTACCAATTTGACAAATAGAATTGCAGATGACTGTTTATGTATAAAATTGCAACAATATCATTTGGTTGTCACAGATGTATAAGTTAAGTATACTAAAAAGTTGTTTTTTTCCCTGCATAGAAGCATGCATATAAGAATGCTTAAGCTTGTACATAACAGATAAAATTATGACTTTCTTATAGTTGTTGCAGAAATTGTTTCTACAACATGCTTGTGACTTAAGTTTGTTTTAATTTTTATTTAAACCTTACATGAAAGCTAAATATTCAGAGTGATTTGTGTATTGATCAGCTCCCAGCTCGGTAGCATAATATAGCTGTATGGCTTTGCGTGTTAATCACACTGCAAATTATCTGTAGTGTGATACCAAGGGTATAAATTTTTTTTTTTACATTTTGCAGGTAGGTATGAATAAATTAATTTCGATTGGTCTGTTTTAACCTTAGAGTGCTAATAATTAGCACATAATGCCATAATTCTGTCAATATTTGACAGCTATCTATGAATTTTTGACACCAAGATGGTCTTCTGAAAATCTACTCATTAAAGCTTAAATGTAAACACACATATTTAATAAATACAAACAACTCTTGCTTTGCAGACACCTCACTATAATGGACACCATGTTACTACAGAATAAAGTTGAAGACCCAGAGAGAACAATTACAACGGTTAACATAACCACTATTACAGACTATCTCTGTTTTGGACACAACCATGGTTCCAGAGGTGCCTGTTAAAACGGGAGTTGACTGTATGAATGGAACTTTTCAAAGAATTGGCTTTAATATCAAATCTAAGACAAACATTTGGAGGCAAGAGGCATCTTGAAAATTACTTTTCATTATTTTGTATTCTCAGTCTTTACAAGTGCTATATATCTTAGCTTCACTTTAGCCAGATTCTAACTGGCAATGTTCACACATTAAAGGCTCAAGAAACTGTTATAACACAAGACTTTTATTTTTGACTTGCAGTGTAAACCCGACACAGAACAGTAAACACTTTGAAATTTACATGTGCTTGGTGTGTAAAACTCAGCATAGCTTGTAGCAATTCATTAGGCAAAAATTAATAAAATTAAAAACTGCAGCAGCATGAACAACAACAAACAACACTGTACAAAGTCATGTATTTTGTTATTAGAAATTACGAAAGTATATGTACGTCTCACTGCAATAGTTGGAAGCTGTGGGAAGTGAGTTCGCCTATTCAGTTTTTGTATAAAGTATCATGGATACTTTAATTTTACAAATTCCAAACCACTGACCCTTTTTTAAATCCACCTTGGTTTTGCGACCACAGCTGTTGTTTTCACCAGGTGCTGGGTTGTCTAGGCTCGATTTCCACCACTCACTCGGGTTTGGGCTTACCTCCCTGAGAGTCTCTCTCGGGGAGGAAAGCCCAGACCCGAGTGAGCGGCGGAAATCGAGCCTATGGGTTGTCCCATCTTCTGGTTTCAAATTCCTTTATTTCTTTAATGCTTAAGTGTTTGTTCTACTCTGGCTGAGTGACCCAAAACTTGGCATAGCAATGATGGCAGTAATTTTGAGAAAGAGGGGATGGTCTTAATCAGGATACTAGGAAGACAACAATCATGCACAACCTTGGAACAAATCCACGAATTAGGAATGGTACTACCATACGTGGTTCAAATATTTCAGCTTGGCAGGCACACACAATTTAAATAGTGTTGTCTTAATAAGACTGATTGAGTAAATAATTCATGTACAGTTAAAGTAATCATTGGTAACTATAGAGTACAATTGGCAATAATCTTAAAAAAATTAAGCAAAGCCGAATAACATTTTTAATCTAGGAAAATAATTAATCCAATTTCTGGATTTTTGAACAAGGACCAACAAGAAGCAGCTACTTTGACTTGGAATTAAAAAAATATCCCAGCCTACTCTTTGTCTAAGTAAGAAGGAGAGCTTGCAACGATGTCTCGGGAATTTGAGTATCTGCATCAAAAAAGTCGATGCAAAATGCTGATTGGTGGATATTGAATTTGGTGCTTACGTCATTACTCTTCGCTAGCTTCGTGTTGACGATACAAAAAATGGTGTAAAGCAGAGTTTCTATTTGTGAAGGTTGTAAGAATTTTCTCCTTCTCCCATCCCTGTTCCTCCTCTTCCCTGAGAGCTTGCTTGCAGGCTAGACTTTCTTGAGTACATTTAATTTGTAGTGGCCAGTACCAAATTGTTATTGGTAGGCTTCAAAATAGCATTCCAATAATTGGGTGTGGTACAACTGTTTGAAAACTGGAACTTTTGGATTTCTCCAGGGACCTACCTGACATATTTAACATTTAATTTTAGTAAACTCCCCCAAGAGTACCCATGATGTTTCCAGACATGGGAGTATAAAGCAGTTGTTTCCTACTGTTTTCTATTATTTTGTTTTCAGAAAATTAAAAGCCTACAAATGTGACATCCTACCTGTGTGCATAAGCTGGACTTTCGTGGCAACAATAAATATTGATCAGTTTGCATTACATGTAAAATGACAACTTACAATAACATTAACAACTATTTTATTCATAAATTCGATTATAACTAATTAAAAATATATTAGATTTTTGTTTCAAAGCAAGCAATATTCTTATGCCTAATAGGTACGTTAACACAGTTTGCAGTTGGGACTTATTCAGTGTACCAAAGAGGTCTTATTTTTCAACCATCAATTTTGTCACTGTTTACAAATCAATGTAACTTGTAAAATGCCAAGACTTAACTGACACCTTGGCCTTTAGATCTCATTACTAGACTCTGCAGATTCTGCAACAACTTGCACAGCACCTTCATCCTCATTTTGACACACTTTCTCAACCAACTCATTGAATTTGTTAGGCTTGTCTACATACACATGGTGTCCAGCACCAGTTATCACTTGAACATCAACATAACATCCACTGCGTCTTTCCTTTGTTTCTCGGCCTGAGGCGCTATCAATCCACGATCGTGATCCATAAATCATTGTTATAGGAATGTTTCTGTCAATATTTCCAATCCTATAAATCATGGGATGTCTGGCCCAGCCATATGGGATTGTCATATTCTTAAAAGCTGTTTCCCCACTGCAAACAAGCAAATTATAATGTGATGAGTCAACCAACAAATCATGAGTCTACTGCAGTTGGCAGGTTAGAAATAGTACAGTTCAAATGTTTGTTTAGAGGAGAGGGGAGGGCATCCCCATTTAATTTAACATTGATGAGGTGATATGGAAAAAAAGGAATCTTGTTTTGGGAGCATGGCTTATACTCATAAATCACCCTTAACCCTTTCTAGACTGGGTTGTTGTTTTTTTCTTCTGGGGCCTGAGGGTGGAGCTCCATAACTTTGCAAGTATAAAAGACATGTGAGATAGATAGTATGTCCAAAGATGTCTCCTTTCAGGTCTGCAACACGAAGTGATGATGTCACATGAAATGGAAATTAGGCCACGATTGCCAAATGGCAACCATCTTCGATCTGCCATTTTGGATTTCTGGATTTTACCAAAACTTCAGGAAAGCACCAAAATTGAACGAAAAGTAATCAAAACCACTAAAGAAACACTAATATCAACTAAACCAGTAAAACTTGTGGGAAGAATAGGAATTTTCTATTTTCTGAAAAAATGTGCCAGGCAAAAATTGGTTGCCATGGTAACATCAAAGTCAACCAACACTAAACAACCACATCAAATTTTTCCCAGATAAATTTCTGAAAAAGTCCTGAAGTTTCAGGTGTTTGCTCAAATATTAAAAAAGTTATTCAGGTTCAAACTTGCTGTGGGCAGAATCTGCCCCCTCCCCACCTCTTCTTATAAGGGGTAAGAATAAATTTCTGAAAATGAGTTATGTTATCAATAATTATTAGTAGAATACAATTCTTGTCATATTTCATCAAGCTTATACACTAAAAGGAGTCAGTAAGGGTGGTCATGCCCTAAGTGGTGCCAGACCATGAATATTAAACCCAAAAGGTACCACAAGCACTCCTCATTCCAGCCTGGGATCATTTCTTCACAGCTTCCTGCAAAATTCAAGCAACCTCTTGGCGGATTTGGCTGCATGCACTACACCATTTCTACAGATTTTTCTTTTCAGTAACATACTGTTAAAAATGTTACGTACTAAACAACGATAATTATAGCCTGTGTAGCTGGTGGTTTTGTTTGTGTGGGGTCAAAAGTCTTGGCGGCGAAGCCGTGAGAGGAATGGGGCCAGCGGGAACAAAACCGCCAGCTATGCAGGCTAGGATAATTACAACAAACTTGTAACTTGTAAGCCCCATTAACCTTGGTTCTTGAGCATTGCAATGATAAATGTAGTTGAAAATGGTGTCATCTGACAGGATGCTGGAGAACTTCCTTTGAAAGTCAGGTCGAAATTGCCGCACCAGTGATGGGCCTGTTGCAAAGAAAAGGATTTAAATCTCATTTAAGTGCCATATAGTGTTTAGAGGAACAGTGAGCAGAAATCTGGGATAAAATAGTGTAACAAGCATGAAGGAGGTGGGTAAAGAGACGAAAGCAGAATTTCCACAGTGACAGAAAACAGAAGAAATAGGGAAAAAATTGTAACATGGCTAAACATCTTGCAATTTATTCATTTCCTCTGTTAATTAAGCTCACATTTTCAGGTCTTAAAGAAACAAGCCACCTCCCCTCACCATCCCCTCCCCACTTGAAATATTAAGTTATTAGAATATTGGAAAGCAGGAAGCTCAGGCATCTTTGTTACATTCTCACAAAATAACTCAAGAAAATGTAGGACATTTTGCTGTCCTAGTGTGTTCACTAGAGGGGGAAAAATAGTGTTTGAAGTAATGAGTGCCATAAAAACTGGCTGCAACAGGTTCCCTTTTGTTTCAGATTCACTTTAGCCCAACAAAGGCCTTTAATACCCCGAATGTGCCCGCCGGCCACACCCCATCACTCATGAGAAGAAAGTTCTGCTTGGAACACACAGTCAAATAGTTTAATACGTACCCCACGGCCCAGCCGCCCGCAATCCTGCCAATGGATTGAAAGGACTTAGAACAGCTCCTAAAAATTTAACCCATACTGGTATGTGTCTATTGATGTTTTCCTCGGTAGGTTTCACCGGGAATCCCCAAGGATCCGCGAGAATTAGATGCTTCACTCTGGAGGGGTATTTGATAGCATAGGAACTCGCTAAGAAACCACCAAGGCTGTGGCCGAGAAGAACAAACTTTTCCAAGCCGATCTTTTCACGCCACTGTTCAATGGAGTCCACAAACTCTTCCTCGGCTTCTTCTGGGTTGCTGCTTAACGAGGGTCGCGAGCTTCGTCCAAATCCCAGCACGTCAAACGCATACACAGTTCTGTTCTCGGCTAGGTTGTCCACATTCATTGCCCAGAGACCCACACCTCCTCCAAATCCATGAACTAAGACTAGAGGTGTTCTTTTAGCACTCGGGTTGAATTTTAATGTCCATATCCTCTGGCCGTTTCCCAAAGGTACAAATTCGCTTTCAAAGTAACATCGGATTTCTGGTATAGAAAGAGAAAATAAGATGGCAGTTATCAATATAATCCTCCATAATTAGTTGTTGAGACAAAAGTTTCTTCATCGTCCTCTATCTGTAGTCCTTACAAGTGGCACCACGGGAGGTTTGCAATAACAAACGTAATAGCTTAGTGTTCCGTTGATCCTTGCGATTTCCTTTGGAGAACAGGAGCTGAAAAAGAGTTGGTGTCCGTAGAAATTCGATTTATCTTACGAAAATATTCCCCTCCAAGAAAAACAAACACGATCGTGTTCAACAAAGAATCAGTGAAGAATTGACAAATAAAAATGGCCGCCGGTTATCATGTATTTATAAGAAACATGGGAAGTGAACTTTAGACTGTATTTACTTAATTCTGAAGAAAGACCTTCTTAGTAGCAGTATAATTATTATCTTTTTAAAGGTGTACAAAAACACAAATTATGAAAGAATTGCATGTTACACCCTACCTTACATGAAATTTAACGGAAGATTGATTTCATCGATCACTCGGTGTATATGCACGTACACAAAACTTATTACGTAAGCTTAACTTAAAGGGATCTCTGCAATGTTTTTGTACTGACGAGTATAAAATCCACTCTTACTTTCTAAAATTTTCGATTCTGCGATCTCCAGCAATCTTTCCGACGTTGGACACCAATTAAACCAGCCAGAAAACCAAGTCCCTCTCTCTTGATCAGCGCCGGCAGAACTGCGAAAAATGCGAAAGGGAAAGAAAAACAACGGCACAATTTAGTTCCTGCTTGCAAAGACTTCGAAAAAATATCACCGATTTCATCAACAAAGAACTGAAATCACGCACTCGATCGTCGACATACCCTTGGTCTTCGGTTTCATGCATATTTTCCGGTTTAACTTTGGGTCAGCTTCCATCCATCTTCAAGGTTGTTTACAAATAATATGCGAGCCGGCGTAATCCACGCAAATTTATGGCTTGGCTGTTACGTCACGCGACGCTCACAACACACGCCCTTGTTTAACCCTGACCTTGGGGCAAAAAAGGCGGGAAACAAAGAAGTCGACTCGAAGAGGGACCGGTTTTAGCTTGGAAACCCTTGAGGCTGCAGAGACTGACGGACATTTGCAATACTCTGAAAAAAAAATTAGCCTTTCCCTGACATTTCAGACTCAGCTTACTTTTGCGGATGGTTCGCGTCGAAACGCGCGAGGACAACGCGCGAACTTGTAACCTGGAAGCGCCAATCACGTCAAAGCATAAACTGACTATCCCAGGGGTCCCCCGAAGAAAAATGACGGCGATGCCGGCGATTGTCGCGTCGTACCTTTTACAGGGTCAACTAATTTGTGGATTCAATTCGCCAGGAGCACAACAGACATTATTTATTTTTTATGCGTTTCACAGGCGAACGCGGAGCGAGACAAAATCACTCGACTTCAATACATGTTCGATGAGAAGCTATGAGATGTTTGAGTTTCTCGCTGCCTATTGGCTCCTCGTCTACACACTGTCGGCCTCAGTAAGCCTGGGATGACGATGAAAGGTTCAAAGTCCAAACTGATCAAAGGTCAACTATTGTTTGTTCTAATTCAGGTACTTTGGGCTAATAAAACAATCGGATCTCTTCTCCAGACACCGTCTGCTCACATTAGACACATCTGGTCTTTTCCCCAAAAAGGGCTATAAACGAAACAATTTGATATAAACGCCACTGTTGGCTCTCAGTATTAATACGACTGCAACAACTGGTCCGTCACAATGAAACTGAGACACAAGGAAAGGCTTTTCAGTCCCAGGGTCGGTTTGGCACTTTTGCAGCTTTTGAATAGGAATTACACTTCCACATGCATTTATACCTAACTGCAAAAAAAAAAGTTGTTCCATAAGAAAACTCTGCAAGGTGCAGCATTTTACTCCCTGGACAACATGAGCAAGCACACGGGCCAATATCATAGGGAGATGACTAATGACTGCAAAGCTAGGCTGTTACGGGCAAATAGATAAATTTCTGCAATACTGGTGTTCAGTGCTATAATAACTTCTGATAAAAATTGCCTCGTCTGTACTGATAAAAATAACTCCGTCGTACTTTTCTTGAAACGCCTCTCGGGGGCACCTGAAAAAGTAGTTAAGTCCTCAACAAAATGAACAGAGTTGATCGAGTGCTGGCATTGGTGGATTAATTCGTCAGAGCCAATCGTTAAACTACCATATCAACTTTAAAAAAAAAAACCCGATAAAATTCCACTTAGCCTGCTGACAGCCGCCCCCTCCCCTCAGGAAAAATCGATTTTTTTCTGAGGGGAGGGGGTAGGCTGTACACAGGCTAACTCATTCCACTCCACCATCTACCAGCAGCATCATAGTTTCTTTGGAAACTAACCCCCAGCGACTATCGGCCAAAAACTTGAACTGGAACTAATCTAAAGACCGAAAAAACACAACCATGCAACTATACAACGCTAGTACAAACGGAAATTTCGACTAGTAGATCGAATCTTCCACCGGCGAGGTCCGGCAGAGAAGGAGTGACAAATGTATAAAATCAAAGTGAATCCTTGGTTTTTAAGGTAACATTTCTTTTTTTTTTTTTTTCACTTGACGTTCAGTTCTATTAATATTTTGTCTGATTCTTGACAGCCGAATTAGAATGTGAAAGATGCGGTAGCTTTTTCAAACAAAATAGCTTCAGCCTGAATCAAGTTGTTTGCCCAGCCATAGCGGTTATTTGGATTAGTGGAAAGAGCACTTCAGCGTGCACGTCACGTGCACGTCGAAAAAAATGACAAACTGTTCAATTGCTGCGATTTCTTAGGGGTGGGATAGTAGAGGGGTGGATGGAGGAAAAAATCGGACACACGTTAAAGAATTATCTCCTGGCAAAATAGAAAAAAAAAAACAGGTTTTAATGAATCTTGAATAAAACTAAACTAAAAAAGTGTTGGTCTTCCAGCTAAGAGGTCGGCTGATCTTAAATTGCCCTTTCAATTTTCCGGAGGTGCTGAAATTGGCTCCATGATATATGTTTTGATCACGTTGCAGGCGGCATTTTATTATCTCGTTAGTTTTGTCGTTACTATTTTTAAATTTAAGAAGTACAAGTCACATGATGAAACTATGCAATGACTTTTTATATGAAAAGAATAATCAGTTTCTTATGAAGCGCTAACTTCATGAAACTTGACTTAGATTTTTTTATCAGTGTTGCGGCACGTGTTACACTGTGCTAGCTGATAACACTGAGACCAATGATATTTACCTTTAAACATCTTGCAGTACTGTTTTCGAAAATATTCCTGCAATGGGGAGGACAAAGTTTATTTCTCCAGTATAGACCTGCCTTTTTTCAAAGCTCTATCTTCACTGGACACAGATGCATGCAGCTCCATTGTCTTTGTGTCTAGGCGCATTGTCTTGTTTTTTGTCTTTTGTCCTCTCGAAATTTTCTGTGAAACAAGCCCTTGATCTTGGACACCTAAGCGTTGCAATACCCCTGCGCGTAAATGTATTTATCGACGTTGTATTTTCAAGGGAACGTGTTTATGTGCAGAAATGGCTTAAAAGCCATGAATATGAAATAAATGTGATGGTATACTGATTTCCAGACTGGTGAATGAATGAGAATGATGAATTATTCTAGGAAGTGACACAGGCAATTGCTCCAAATCATATTTTCTCCAAAAGATACGGGGGTTTTTACAGACCATAGCGTCATTATTTTCCAGTTTAACGCTTTTGTAAAAACCCCACCAAAAACCCTGAGATTTGTCTTACGATTACGCAAAAGACGACTTTGAGGGTCTGCGTACGGCTCTGTCAGCAATTAACCTCTCTTCAATCATAGCCAATGACGATATAAATAGTGACTGGCGTCAATGGAAAGACGCGTTTCTTGCAGCGGTCTCCGACCTTATACAGGCCAAGAGGCTTAAGGGACGGAATTTCATACCTTGCATGGATGTCTGGTGCCATACTTAATTTGGTCAAGAAAACGAATCAGATAACACAAAAGCTCTCGAGCCACCTAGAAGAGAAGTTAAAAAACTTGCGCAAAGCAGTTAAGCGCATGCTGCGGAGCCCCCCCTCCCCCCCCTTCATCTGGAAGCGCTGCCAATGCACCAGCCTCTCCTGATATGTCGGAATTAACGCGCACCGTTAGCGAAGTAAAATCCGTGCTCAAATCACTTGGTGTCACGAAAACTACAGGACCTGATAATTGTACCATCTCTTTGCAAGCTGTTTAGTCATTAAGCACTGCTTCTTTCCCGCAGAACTGGAAGGAAGCTAACGTTGTTGCTGTTTTTAAAAAGGGTGAGGCCGAGTGCACAGAAAATAACAGATCCATCTTCTTACCGTCACTGGTATCCAAAGTCGTTGAGCGATGTGTATTTAGCGCTTCAAAGATAGACTGTACTAGATGGTAAGAGATTGTTAACATGGATTCATGGGAAATCATGCACCTCTACCCTTTTGGAAGTTTTAGACCACGTGGGCTCCCTACCAGACGACGGAAAACAGGTGGACATGATGTGTATGGATATGTCTAAGGCCTTCGTTAAGGTGAATCACGGCTGCCTGCTGCAACTGAATGTGCACGAGTTCGAACTTGGAGGCAGCCTCTTGTAGTAGTTTAGCTCTTACCTGATGGTTCGATACCAACGTGAAACAGTGCTGGGTGAAGCCCTTGATCCTCTGCCTGTCAGCTCCGGAGTACCTCAGGGCTCCATTTTAGGCCCGATGTTATTTCTCATCTATGTAAATAACTTGCCCGGGATTCGGTCCTGACAAGCCGTGTCACCTGGCAGAGCGGGTTCCTGTTGTGCGATATATTTAGCTTGCAATTTAGCTGATCGTCGAGGATCATTCTGATCATTAATAATTTTGCTGTGCAGCGGATTGTTGCCCCACTGCACCCACCCATATTATGGCTAGGAATTTCTGGGTAAGTATTGTTTTTCCACCAAATTTTCAGTGTGACGGCCCCCAGTGGTGGCTGCTGGCTCGGGTGGTTCCCGATTGCAGGGTTACCACGGTTACCTCTTGCCATGCCTTAGTCGTGTTCGCCCCCCACCGATTCTCTAGGCACCAGTTTCCCAAGCTCATCTATTGGCAATGTGTTTGGATAGTTTTGGAAAGGGTGGATAGGTCACTTGTGAATGCTTCTTTAGGTACTTTGATGTACAGTCTCAATATTTTTTATCTCTTCTTTTGCTTTTTTGATGTAACCTATCTGTACAAGGCTTAACTCCTACTAGCCTGTTCCAGGCTCCTAGAGAGACGCGCGAAGGACAGGGTGAGCTAGAGAGACGCGCAAAGGAGAGGGCGAGGGGCTTCCCCTTCGCGCGTCTCTCTAGGAGCCTGGAAAGCCTGGAACAGGCTAAACTCCTACACTCTCATTCGGAGATCTTTTATAAAGTTAAATAACCTATATATATATATAAATATCCTTAAAATTATTTACAAGATAAATGTTTCGACTACAATTGCTCAATACCCCTACCTACAAGTTGAAACGCTTTATAGTCTTACATTTACAGCATCTACCTATTGATATCTTTTAAACTTACAGTAACGCTATTTCAAGCTAAGCTACAATGTACAAGATTTCGTCCACACTCCTCGAAAGATGAAAAATATTACACGCTCGTCTCAATTAAAAGCCGCATCAGTTTCTTATCCTCTCTTTGACAAATTTTATCCACAACAGTGTTGAAGACATCAGGCTGGTCAGCATAAACGTGGTGTCCAGCTTCTGGAATTACTTGAATGTCGACATAGCTGCCACTCCGCATGTATCTAGTTTCATAACTGGGATCACAACTGATCCATGAATTTGCACCGTGGATCATAGTCATCGGAACGTTTTGGTCAACATTAGCAATTCTGTGAATCATAGGAAACTTGGCCCAGCCAAACGTTGCACTCATATTCTTGAAAGCTGTTTCACCACTGAAGGAGAAAAAAAAGAATTTAATTGAAAATTAAAACTAACAAAAGGTTTGCAATAACTGTCAAAATTCCTGCCCACTGATTGGCTTGTAGGTATTGTCTATAAGAGTACAGACAATAGAAATTACATCAGATGTAATGTGTGTGCTTTCTCAAGGGAAAATAAAGCAAATTCCGCTCGTACTTTTCCCATGTTATTGTAGAAAAGAAATCAATGAAAGTTTCCTATGGTCTGTGCTCTTAAAGACCATAAAATGTTCACAACTTGGCAGTGAAACCACTCGCCTGCATCTCTTGGTTCTACTTGAGTTTTGAACATTTTATGACATCGTCAGTTTTATGGTCTACAAGAGTATACACCACAGAAAACTACCATTGATTTGTTAACTGCATATCCAGGTGCACTTCTTAGAATTCTTTACAAAATTGAATTCCTTTCTATTTTGGGTCAAAAGCTTCAAGTAATCACAATAAACCTAAATATGAAGAGAATGTTTCTGGCAATACTAGTAGCTACCATGGGCATTTTCGTGGCAAAATCTTCCATTTTAAAAATTAGACAACCATCAAGAAATACAGTGTTTTATGGGAAAATTTGCAATGTCAAGCAATTGTCATAAGGTTTGAGATTTTAACAGAATCATGAATTGTCAGAAAGTAATTTCAAATAATTTGTCAATTGTTCCATGTTCGCCCCATTTCCAACATATTCGACTTTAACTGCAAAAATATCTTTGAATGCTCACAATTGAATTCTAGGTGGGTGGGGTGGGGGCAGGGAGGGACTATGTTTACTTTTAGGTTCTAGACTGAAAAGAAAGTTTTTTTTGTTTTCCTATGATCTAAAAGAAAACAAATCCATTTAAGTGCTTTCAAGGTCTTAAAAACTTGCATACTGTTCACACATCCATTAACAGTTTTTTTTTTACCCAAAACATGCATATTTATTACTTTATAGTTCCATAGTAATACCTTGGTTTCTGAGCATTGCAATGATAAATATAATTGAAAATGGTGTCATCTGATAGAAGACGCGAGTACCTCCCCTTAAAGTCAGGCCGAAGTTTCTGGACCAATGATGGACCTGGGAAGTTACAAAACAAAAATACAATTATTCTTTAATACAAAACTTGGATAAACATTTTAGAGTACTTTCCATTTGCCAGAACTGGCTGACCAGACCGTAAATCGAAATGTAAATCGAATGTGTCAATGATTTTGAAGGTGTAACAGCACGCCGCGTGCCCACGCGTTTCGTAGTATTTTTGGATATTTTCCCCATTATAACAGCAACACGTCACAAGGATTTTCCGCTAGTGGTCACGTGTCCCTAGCTTGTATACCGCAAAAACGGGTGTAATTTTTGATAAGGCTCACAGAAAGTTGATGGGAACAACGGGAGCAATTATTGCTGTTTAACTCAGAACCTACTAGTAAGAGCATTCCCCCCAACACATCCTACTACACAGGATTGCTGTAAGAGTTGGCACAATGAACCTTTCAGCCTTGTGGAAACTGTGAGTCATTTAGTTTTCTTTTGAGTTTCACGGATCTCTCCAACAACAGAGCTGACAGCGCTGCAGAAGGGTTGGTGCTGGAAAATCTTGAAGAATGATCAATCTGAATTAAATGGTAAACTCTATTTTGAAGAAATTCAAACAGCTACAGTAGAATAAAACTTATCCTTCAAATAATTTGAAGGATAATAATCTATTGGTACACTCCATTTACAAACTGATCGGTCTGGCCATAGAAAGCCCCCTCTGATAGCACAAGAACAAAATGTTAATTATTGAAAATTATTCACATAACCTTCTAACATTGTATA
The DNA here is from genome assembly GCF_977016875.1 of Pavona decussata. Lineage (NCBI taxonomy): Eukaryota > Metazoa > Cnidaria > Anthozoa > Scleractinia > Agariciidae > Pavona > Pavona decussata. Next base: position 879,940 of record NW_028145510.1, on the reverse strand, counting down.
GGATTAAAGCCTTTTGGTTTCCCTATTTTCAATTCCTTCCTGGAGGCCTGCTTAGTGCTATATAAAACTACCCCAAATAGATAGAAAATGGATAAAAAAAATTCATCTCCTGATGGCCTAAAACTGTTTGAGAGTTTTTAAGAAATGGATTCTTGAAAGGAAACAGAGATAAAGAGCTCTGCTTATGACAGAGGGACACTTGAAAATGAATGTTACTTAATAGAAAAGGATCAACAGCCCTATTCTCTATAAGGAGAGACAGGATTATTGTGACAATGATGTAGAATTCTACCCACTTTTCCAAGGCCTCTGACATAATTATTAAAGATCATTCCTAGCATATTCAGAATGTTTTTTGCCAAGAACACTGCATGACTTCTTCCTTAGCATAGTAAGAACAGCAAAGTGTTTACACTAGATTGAAAAAAACGTCATCAGGTACAAGGTATAAGCCATGAATGATAACACCCAACAGTTTTCTGGGAAGTGTTTGACTTATGAGCTTAGTTGTATATTTCTAGTTAGAAAATGAAAGCATGTGCAGTTTTTAGAGCTTAAAATTTGCATATTTGTCGTGGATGAGAAAACAACACAAAATTTGTGCATGCTAATTAAATCACCCAATAATTCCATCAGGTAGCATCATTCACATTTTGCACAGGACAACGCTTTTCAATCCGGATTGAGTGCATAAACATACCCCAAGGTCCAGCAGCTCTCAATCCTGCAAGTGGATTAAATGGGCTCACAACAGCTACTAACACTTTGATCCACAAAGGAACAGCAAACTCAAACTCAGCTGGTTTCTCTGCAAAACCCCACGAATCCGCCAAAACAAGGTGTTTAACTCTGGAGGGATGCTTCAGGGCATAGGAACTTGCCAAGTAACCACCAAAACTGTGTCCAAGCAGAACAAAATTTTCCAGGCCCATCTCCTTCCGCCATTGCTCGATGGAGTCCACAAATTCCACTTCTGCTTCTTCTGGATCTGTACTTAACTGAGGACGAGAGCTGCGTCCAAATCCCAAAACGTCAATTGCATAGACAGTCCTGTCCTTGGCAAGAGCATCGATGTTCATGGCCCAAAGACCTATACCCCCGCCAAAGCCATGAACCATCACCAATGGCACTTTTGTTGCACGAGGATTGAATTTCACGGTCCATATTCTGTTATTGTCTTCCACAGGTACGTACTTGCTTTCATAACGAGTCTTGATAACTGTGCGAGAGCAAGTATGCAGCAAGTGTTAACTCGATAATTGTTGGTTGCTAAAATCACATAGAAACTGACCTGTGTAGTTTGCAAGCCAGTTCAGGTACCATTAATTAAGGTAACTACTCAGTTCAGTATCAAACTCTGTTACTCTGCCATACCCTAGCCTGAGTATCAGGCTTTTCTGGGGGGAGTGGAAGGGAGGGGGAAGAGAGGAAGGGGAAAAGGGAAGAAAAGCTTCTTCTCCTTCCCTTCCTTCCCTTAGGAAGGCCTGATACTCAGGTTAGCCATACTCGGGTATACCACAGTGAGAGCTTGGAAAGATTTTTGTACTTAACCCAGATAACTTGCTAACTTGCTTGAGTTCAACTGTATCGAACCGACTTTAGTTATGAATAGACTTCGGTTTGTCTCAAATCGACTTGTATGGAAACGATTGGATTTCCTGGAATCACCTCGTAACAACGCATCTGTAAAAGCTAGGTCAACTCTGTTATTAGGTGCGTGTAGCCATCACCTCTAAGGGACCGTTCATTTTTTATGAGCATGGGGGGGCTGGTGGGATTTGGTTATTTACCACTACGAAACTGTATGACCCCCCCCCCCCCCCTAGCATGCAATTTTTTTCCACATGGCCCCCCCCAGCAGAAACAATTTTTTTCTGATGACCCCGCCCCCCCTCCCACCCAACCAGAAACAAATCATACTCCTAACTTTAACAAAACGCTTATGTCCTGTTTATATCAAAGATAAACGTAATTGTTACTGTGATTTCTTTACAGTACTATTAAAAAGTTACCGTTCTCTACTTAGGTAAAGATTTCTCTTGTTTAAAAAAACGTTTTATAGATAGCAACACGTTTACGACAACGGCAAACCCTAAATTTCCATTTAGATTCTCAAATGAACTAGAAAAATTAATCAAGCAAATGGTTAACGTGAAATAACTCCCCTTCGAGTAGAAACAATTAATACACGTACAGATCTGACTAACAAAATACAGATCGAAGCATACCGATCAACGATTACGAGTCATATTAAACAGAAAAAAACAGCGGACACACAGATATCAGGCGCGTAGGTAGAATTAGATAGGGGTGTTCGTTGAGCCCCAAATCTTGCTGAGTGCCGGAGGCGCTCTTACTAGGGGGGTCCGGGGGCATGCTCCCCCGGAAATTTTTGAAAATCTAGGTTCCCAGAAACCTCATTTCCTGCATTTTTAGACCCATTTTAGGTGAATCACAAATTTGTTTTACAGCAGCTTTTTAAGCTATATACATCATTTCTGCGGCATAATTGTTTCAACTTAAACAAGAAAGTTCAATGTACATTCCGCGCCCTGCCAAGTTCTGATAGCTATTCGATCTGCTGATAGTCATACACCAAGCTGGTAAACTGCATCATTCTCGGGTGTAGGCCTTCGAACAAAATTAATTGGCTATCTCGTCAAGATTGACAGGCATATCATATTTGATATGCATTTAGAACCAGGGCGGACATTCTACTCTCTCGCATGGTACACCTCATGTAGTTGTTCAACCTCCTCATTGTGCTTTTTCTTCCGCCAGTATTGATCTTCAAAGGGGGTTCGTTCAAACCCCTCGAACCCCCCTCCTACGCGCCTGGATATTAAAGTACTGCTATTAAAAATGACAGTTACAAGCTTTTCTGAAGATGGCCTATAGCTACGGCTCAGATTTACCGTCAACTGAAGTCACCAACAACAGTTCTATTATTAAAAACTAATCTGGATGTTCACACTAGGCATACTACTGAGTCTACTGATACTCCTGGGTTCAAATAATTTACCAATCAACAGTCTTTATAAAAGTGAGTACTATTAAACAGAACATTAAACAATCTATTGATATAGTTCTGAGTACAACCACTTAATAGAAAACTACTCCCCCACGGATGATTCAATAGTGAGACTGTTACGTTTTTATATTGATTTGAACTTGTACAAACATAGGTGTCTACTTCAGTTTATATTCATTATTGCTTTTCCAACAGATATGCTTCATTTCCTCAGTTGTTGTTAATATGAAATGCAGATTTCGACCTCAGTATGTAAAACAAATTAAAAGTGGTTAGGAAATTGAAATAATATTCAATTTCTTCATCTGTTTCTGTGTTGAGCCACTTTCAATTTCCCCTACTAGCCAATTATTGCTGGTGACCCCCCCCCTCTTTCACTCAATTTTTTTTGGTAGCCCCCCCCCCCTTTAGTGCCATTTTTTTTCTCGTGCCCCCCCCCCCCAAATCCCACCAGCCCCCCCATGCTTATAAAAAATGAACGGTCCCTAAGGTAAGGTGGCAGGAAAATGTTTCAGTTTAATTTCTTCCTTTTTTATTGTTCTTTAATAAGATCAATCTTGGCCGAATGTTTTTGTTTGTCGGGATGGGCTACAAAAGAAAACAGCACACAGCAAAATAGCGCATCATGACAAAAGAAGTTCATAAGCACAAAATGAAGATCGCACGACTAGTATAACGAAGTGAATCGAAGGTGCTGGGCACGATGAACCCCCTCATTATTTTAACTTCAGAACATGCCCAATAACTAAGTTATAACAAAAACTTACATTGCAAAATTCTTTTTTCTGCTGCTTCCAGTAATCTCTCTGAGGTTGGTCTCCAAGAACACTTCCTTCGAAACAACCATCCCGTCTCTTCGACCGCTAGTTCAGAAGATGCGACGAGACTATCAAGCAAAAGATCACGAAAAGAATTTAACTAAAGGATAAGTTTATTTCATATTAAAAACCTGACTTCCTCTACCTTTGATCGGTGTTCTCTGTGATGCCTTGTGTAAAAACTGTAGCCATTATTAGCTCTGTTCTGTTCTGCAGCCTGTGTTGATCTCTACCAAACTCTCAACCGGTTCGAAATCTTTATCTGCTCTTCTCTTACGTCACTCGACTGCCTAAATGTGAATGACACAGGTGAAAGAAAGGTCTCTGATTGGTTCTCTGGCCTAAATACGTGTGTGATATTTGTTTTGTGTTTCTCTGAGTGACGAAGCAAATTTCTCAATTTGTTCTAAAAATGTCAAAATACCACAGGCGTCCCAAGCTCACGTTTAGAGAAAACGAAAAATTAATTATCTGGTTATTCATATTTGGGTCATGGTTTTGTGAGTTGGAACGTGACCTTTCATCTTAAGCGGTGTCAGGTTACAGGAGAACCGTTGAGAATTTGAGCGCTTTATAAGACGTTGTATGGGGAATAAAATATCGTTCATTTAGAACGCTAAATACTTTAAAATATCCTCATTTTTTACGTAAGATGATTAAAAAAAACTCACCTCTTGTGTGTCCGTTGTGCTTTTCCGTTATTTTCGCTGTTTTGGGCTTTTTACGCCACCACTGTTCTCCCCCTCATAAGACGGAATCCCCCTTCATAAGACTCCGTCTTAGACGTAAAAAATGAGGATATTTTAAAGTATTTAGCGTTCTAAATGAACGATATTTTATTCCCCATACAACGTCTTATAAAGCGCTCAAATTCTCAACGGTTCTCATGTAGCCTAACACTGCGTAAGATGAAAGGTCACGTTCCAACTCACAAAACCGTGACGCAAATATGAATTAATAGATAATTAATTTTTCGCTTTCTCCAAACGTGAGCTTGGGACGCCTGTGAAAATACGTAATGATAAGGAACTGCGTTGTTATGCCATCCCAGGCCCATGTGCATGGTACGCATAAAGAACACAGAAAATTCAATCGTTCTTTCAAAGTGGGACCGCATGTACGGGAACATGGTACTAGCCTTCACACAGCAAAGCTGCACTGCATCGCAAGTCTATAAATTATTCACCTAATTCCACAAATATCGTAAAGAAGTCCCCAACAATATTCCGATCAATTGTCCATCCAAAAGAAAAAAAAAACCCACCAGAAATTTCAAACCGATGTAACTGAAAGTTCCCGGGAGGTGTCAGTTGACTTTAATTTAGTGAAGCAAGGATCGATGGGGAGGCTGGGTGGTGTGGAGTCGGTGTGGGGGAGGTGTGGGGCGGAAGTTGAGTCTTTAGTTCCCAGTACACGCGTTCCGATTAGAGGTCGCCTGACTGTTCTGGGCATGGTTGGTCTTTGGGCATTTGAAAAGGAGCGGTGTGAATCAGCAGCTAGCGTTACGTATAGATGGATGATCTTATAGAGGATGGAAAGAATAGCAAGTGGGTAGTGTGCAAGTTCTGCCAGTCAAAGGTGTTAAGACCGAGTACAGCTAGATATGAAGAAAGAGAGGTAATTTACCTTGTGAAATATTTTCAGTTAAACTGAGCCAGCTGTCCGCCAAGCTCTCACCGTCACCATTGTCAAAACAGAACACCTTAACCCTTTAAGCCCTAACAGTAATCAGCATCAAAATTTTCCTTGTAATATCAATGCTTATTCAACCCCTGAGGTCATGAGAATTAAGCCGTAAGGACATGATCACTAATGATCACTAATGATAACTTCTCCCCAGTACTTTTACAAGAAAAGTATGGGAACAAGATAGGGATTTGTTCTCTGGTATTACGAGTTAAAGAGTTAATAAGCAAACTTAGCATGAAGAGTGTTTGTAAAGAGTAGGGAGCACAGTCTCTGTGAAAAGTCTTAGACAGTGACACCACAATATTGGCATCAAAAAATGCCTAATTTCGGTAAATGTTGTACTTGAACTGGATCGATTTAAAAACTGGCATCCTACCACCCTTAGTTTCAAAACAGAAACAACACCTTGAGACTCAAGTGCACAAAGTCAGGTTTTACTTAGGTTACACAGAATTCAGTCCTAGTGCAGATATCTCTTATGTATACTTCCTGCAGCCTCTAATCTTTAATAACATTTACAAGCAGCTTCCACCCATGTGGGACTCTCTAACATGGGAGCAGGGATGGCACAGTGGTGAGAGCACTTGCCTCCCACCATTGTGGCCCAGCTTCCATTCCTGGCTTTGACACCATATATGGGTTGAGTTTGTTGTTAGTTCTTGTCCCTGCTCTGAGGGTTTTTCTCCGGTTTTCCTCCCTCCACAAAAAAAAAAAAAAAAACACTTCCAATTTCCAATTTGACTCTTTAGTGCTGCCCTAGTTAACCTCGAGCTAGCTTGGTACTACCCTCCCTAGACATTGTTGTTGTTTTTATTTATTAATAAGTTATTAGTTAACATATTCTCATAAGAGGTTTCTTTGATAAGCATTTAACAAAAAAAAACTAGTGATAAAAATGAACAAAGATTCAACCCCTCTGAGGTCATTTTCAAGTTGTAAGAAAACAATTAAACATTGGCATACACAGGTAAAATTTTGAACATGGGAGTGTTTAAAAGCGATAAAATATGTAAATGCTAAGCATTACAAAATGGAAGTGACAAAACTCTATGAAGTACAAAGAACTGATTAAGACAGTAGGGATATAAAAAGATAAAGAATACAAATATAATTATACTCTTGATTGAGTCGGACTGTTTGTTTAGTCTTGGCTTTATGTCTTTTATAAAAAAGCATCTCAAAAATTAGACAGTCAAGTTTGCTCTGGCATTTTCACAAGATCTATGTATGCTAATTTTTAATAGTTTTCTTACAACTTGAAAGTGACCTCAGAGGGGTCGAAACGTCGTTCATTTTTATCGCTAGTTTTTAATTTACATCTGCACCACACTAACTTGTACTTATGTATTATCTTGTGGGCTTAAATTCATGATACAATGTCCTGAATACATAACCAAGCAATTCAAAGAGCAGAAAAAATTAAGCTGGACACAGCATTTTATTTCACACTCCCTCTTTTCTTTTTACCTGCAGCTATTCCTGCCCTTCATGCAGAAAAAGGAAGATTTTGCTACAGAACACCAAGAAGGTGAAACTCTCAAAAGACATTGGCTTGTTCCTGACATGTTTGCTTTTGAAAATGTTGGTTTTTCGATGACAGTAAAATCCATCAAATATTTGGCTTGTGCCGATTGTGAATGTGGACCAATTGGATGGCACGACATAACAGACAAGACAAGATTTTACATCGCAGTTGAAAGAGTTGACCATAAACAAATGTGACAATAAGCATTCGATCAACTGGACTTGATAAAATTTGGCAATTTTATTTTCACCATATTATTAGACTACATTGTATTTTCCATAAAATGGCTTAAGTTTTTATGAGCAGGGTAGGATCTTTAAGACAGGCATGATGAAAACTGGAATTAATGGATGCTTTTTTAAAAAATGTATTGTCAACGGTTATTGTTAATTAACAGTAGTTCTTTTATTTTGATTCACAAATAAAAAAAATCAATGAAACTACATCTTTGCATCACGATTGCTACTGCAAGATCCTATAGAGTATTAAAGAACATTAAATTTCTCAAAAACTGCAGACCATAATTCCTTATTTAAATCTTCAATGAATAATGTTTTCAAACAGGAGATGGTGAGAAATAACAGCCACTAAAATTGACATGGTTATTCTTGAGTAGTTTCCCAATGCAATTTTGAAAGTTGCCTGGAATTTGCCCTTACTAAGAAAGTACGAACTTCATCCTGTCACAAATCCCCTCCAGAATGCTTCAAGAAGATTCCAAGATGCAGGTAAGTGGATTTCTCTTTCTGACTGTGCTTATTTACACAGGTGCCTGGTTGGTTTAAATCAAACTCTTATTGATGCATAACTCTTTAACCCCTCATATCAGAGAACAAATTCTCCTATCTTGTCCCCAAACTTTTCTGATAAAAGTACTGGGGAGAAGTTATTAAAATATCAAGCAAATTCACCTTGGGTGATATCCACAATTCTCGTGCCCTCATGGGTTGAAAAAGCATTGATATTACAAGGAGAAATTTAATGCTGATCACTGTTAAGGCTTCAAGGGTTAATCATGATCTAACATAAACCAGGGTTTTCATCCATCGACATTGCACCTATGATCCGCAAGGGCATTTAAGGTAATCCATTGAATTGCATTGTACATTCTTATTGCACACTGGAAACACAGCAACTTTTCCTTGATGCTAAGCTCAGTCAATTACTAAATGGTTATTGTGTCCAAGATGAGAACCATGACCTATCTTTTTTGTCTTGTTATTTTAATTTAACTAAAGGTGATTCCCACAAAATTAAAGTTGTTGTGAAAATGTTCTCAAACCTTCTGATTGTTTATTTTTATGTACTATTTCAAGAAATGAAATAAAGATAGGTCACCATGTCTGCAAGGGAGCTATGATCCACTCAATTTACCACATAGTCAGTTCCAATATTCGCTTCCAAAAATGAGTTTATTTGATCAGCTCTTGTCATATCTGGTGTTAACAGAAGTTACATAAATAAAGCAAAACTAAGAACAACGTTATACATAGAATGCATGAAGCATAATCGGCAATTAAAGGTGAATTTCTTGGCAGGGAAGCAAAATATGAAGTAGTATCGACCTAAAATGTTATTTGTGTGGGATTTCTCAGTATCAGTATTTTATGCCTGGGAGTGGTTGGAAAGCTTATAGTTCTGACAATAACTCATTTTTCTGAACATAAAGAGGATAATAATAATAATAATAATAATAATAATAATAAAGAAGTTTAATTCCATCATCATCGCAGTTAATCTGAATTACAATGTGGTTACAATTGTACAACTATAAGAATTACATACTGTTAATCAATGAGGGACTGGGTTACAATAAGTTTCATATCAAAATTACAAATAAATTCATACTTATGCAAGTTAAAAATTGGGTATAAAGTCTAAAAATCTAAAGATCGTTGAAATCTAAAATAGTGCTTGGGAAAAAACTATGGCGCAATCTTTCTGTCCTGCATTTAATTAATGTATATTTATTAGCGCTTCTCGTTTGATAGTGATGCATGTGCTCTCTCGTTACTGGAAGATGTTTAACAAGAGGTCCTCCACTTGAGATCTTTTCAAGAGTTTTAACACAAAGTTCACTACGTCGTTCGTCTAATGTTCTTAAATTTAGGAAATGAAGAGCTTCTGAGTAGGAAAGCGCGGGAACTATGATTTTGAACGCACGTTTCTGTATGCGTTCTAACTCTTGTGAGAGGTAGGAGGGAAGAGCGTGGTGCCATACTACACAGCAATAAAATAATGAGATAAAAAAGACAGGTCACCATGCTCGTTTAGGAGGAAATAGTCATTTAGTTATTGACTTGGCTCAGCTTATAGGAAAACAGACTGTTTTCATTGCGCGCGCTAATGACACGAAATTATGCGCAGAAAGAATTTGCAATACAATACAATGGAATCACCTTAATTAATATTATCCTCTTTATGTTGAAAAACTGAAAGTTGCGTCATTACCAGAAACACAAGCTTATCCATCACTTGCGAGCAACGAGGACATGCAGGTAGGAAAAAGTTTGGGTCAATACTGCTTCACATTGCACTTCCCTACCAAGAAAATCCCTGCTTATGCTTCATACATTCTTGAAAAGGTTGGCTGTTATGAAAATATTTCTGGGTGATAACCCCTCAACATTAATGATCGACCATGTAAAGGTATTGCTGGGAGAAATAAATGGTTATTAATAATTAAAACAACTTGGAAAAAATGGTAAAAATATTTTTATTACAACAAACAACTACATGTTCAAGTCATTTATTGAAAATTGACATGATTCAGAGCTGACCTGTTGACATTTCCAAGACGTATGTCTTAATTGATTTTTATGGTCTTGAAAACTACAACTACATCAGCACCTTACAATACTTGTTGTTACAAAAAATATGCAAAAATAGCTGAATATATTTTCAACAAAAAAATAAACAATGAAAGTTACTTAAATTGCTGCTGCTGTAACTGTGTCTTAGACATTTCTATTACAAGGTTATAAGTAAAGCAATATATATAACATCTTATTAGATGTTCTTGTGTGTAGTATTGCGTAAGTTTTTACGAATTGTACCATATTTTGATGAGACCGCAAGGCAAGTCAAAATACAAATAAGTAAAAAAAAATATTACGGCAAAACTACACACCAAAACATCTAACAAGAGGGTTATTATCCAACTTAAGCTTTTCTGGTAAGTAGCAATAAAAATAACTGGGGAAAAAACTGAAAGTGGATGAGTGCGCATGCATTGGAAAACTGTTTTTTTTTTAAATAGTATATCAATAACCATCAAACTAATTTTTTTTGCAAATTTGAAATAAGTAACCGAATGACAGTGACATATTCATACTCATTTCACACAGTTTTCAAACAGTACAAAGTACAGTTGAATAATAAAAATAAATATGTTGATTTCTTACAGAAGCCACACGAAAAAGGAAAATCTTACGCAAATGCAAAATAGAGCTTTTATGATCGATTGTGCTATACAATAATAAATTATTGTATACTACGCAACACACTGGAAACATGCCAAGTCTGAACGGATTAGTGGCCAATAACTTCTAATAATAAGCTTGTCATGCTATGACAAACAGGTTTTTTTTTGAAAGACGGGTAATTGGTCTCGTAAAATGCTAAATTGTTCACTGCACATTTGTACCAGAGCACTATTACATAGCTCCAGTCTTCAAAAGGATGGCAGCCACATACATATGTTCGGCTGTTATGTGAATGAATAACTGAATCAGCATTACTTGTAACCAATTTTCGTCTGGCAATGTTTTTGTTACATTACTGTAAATTATTTGTTTCAATAATATTACTAAAATATTACTATATACTGTATGTATATCTACCAGAACAAAAATCAAACTGGTATATTCTGAAGTCATTTCCCTTCCCTATTTTTATACATTGCTAATGAACTCTAAGCTTGAAATTAGTGGGGTAACATAGAACAAATGTGATTCCTAACAAGCACACAGAATAAGTTGGAATAAGTTCTACTGAAGATATAAAAGATAAATGAACTATTTCACAATAATATTTATTTATTAACACAAGCCAATATATTAATTTTTTTATGATAGCTCATGAAATTTTAAAAACATGAGCTATATAATGTACACACTTAAGCCTTATAAACATAATATTTTTACAATATATAATAACTATATATTAATTCTATTTTCTGGCTCCTAAATAAAGGTATTTATGAAAATATCATTACTTTTGTCTGCATAAAGAAATACACTAAGCAAGCCCCTGTTCATTATGGCTGTCCATGTGTTACTTTTCTATCATGTTACAAAAATATAACAATCTTGTTACATTATAACTTCTAACAATTCTTTCAAATGTAGAACGCAAAATTTAGTACTAATCTTGACTGACAAAATTCTCAAATTATCTGAACAGTTAATAGCAACCCTGATTTAAGCAACAGCAAAACACTGTGCATGTCATTAAATTAAAAGGTAAAGCCTAAGTGGCCCACATGTCCAGAGCTTAACTCAGACTCTACATAGCATGAAGCAACTAAGAGTATTGCTACTCCTCCCTGGATGGGATGCTAATCCATCGCAGGGTTACACCAACGGTATCCCCGTTATCCATTTGTACACCCGGGTGGTGAAAGAAAATGTGGAACAAAGTTTCCTGTCTAAGGAAACAACACAATCGTCACATCATGCTTGAGTAATAAAAATTTATAACATATTGGGAAGTACATGTCATTGCTTGGCTTGTACTTGAGTAGGTCCCCTTTTTCATATATCGTAACTGAAGACAATGTCTGAAATAATTATATGTACAAGAAGGTTTTCTGTATTTAATACATTTCCTCACATTTAGTTGAATTATCCGCTGATGATCCCAATTTCTTTGCCGCTTATATAATGAGCATTACCACTAGATTATAACCTGCAGTTCCAGAAAATATCCATACTCCACCCACAGAAGTTTTTTCTTTTACACTCCCTATCCCCAGGAACTTCCAGTTTAGCTTCATACGTTGCTTCTAAAATTTTGACTTTTAAGACCTCCCTCCCCATAGGAATTTCCAATGACCTTCCATGGAGTGGGAATGGATTTTTTCTGGAACTGCACAATGTCAAACATGGACTACTAACTTAAGGTGGTCTAGTGCTGACTTTCGAGTGTTACCCCTTCGTCAGATCAAATAGGCTGACACTAAGGGCTAATGCTCGAAATGTCAACACTGTTGAATTGATGAAATCAAACATTGGCTTCCACTCCCCACTAAGGCAGCACCACAGTTTCTTTAGAAACTAACCCCCTTATGGATTGCCTAAGCCCACTAAAACAACACCAGGCAGGATACAGAAATCCAATTTGAATGGTTCTGCTATCTACTAGAATATTGATTCACTGTCTCTTTCCAGTGCAGCAGTGTACGTGTCAAACATGAGTTTATACCTGCCAACTTTTTCTGACTCAAATGCGCGAGAATTTTATCCTGGAAGTTCCGGGAATTTCCGAAGATGCTCCAACATATCTGAAGACATCCGAAGATTTCTGAAAACTTCCGGAGATTCCCGAAAATATACCGGAAGCGGAAACAGTGCTCACGTTTCAGCCTCTCAGTCCCGGCAGTTTCGCCACACACAACAACCGCTCTCGACTGGTGTTTCCCGTCATTTTCATGGACTTTTCTTTTCTCGCACTGGTTTAAGTTTACATATTTTTCAAAAGTGTGTCAGCAAAGTAAAATAGCTTAAAGTTTTCAGTCAGGCGTGAGAAATGGTACCTTCGGCGTGAGATTGAAGTTTTCGATCCGCATGCTTGAGAATCACGCTCAATGCGTGAGAGTTGGCAGGTATATGAGTTGTGAGCGTTCAATCAAACTGTTAACGATAGGATAAGGGGGGTAGTTTCCAGAGAAACTAAAGTGCTACATTGCTGGCGCGTGGACACAAATATTTGGTTTGGTTTTCTCTTTATAGTGACCAAGTTAAATAGAAGAAATTAAGATACTAACAGTTATTTATGCAACTTAAGCAGTTGTGAAAAGAAAGCCTGAAAAAAATCCACTGCCTCCCCTCTTGGGTTGCCAACAATTGGCATCATGTTGAACAGGAGTTGCATCATTGTTGGTCATCTCAGCCAAGACCAAAGGATCAGGCAGAAACAGGCATTCACTGGTCAAATATGGTATTTCATCAATTTAGGCAGCTCATCTGCTGTTGGTCCAGCCAACTTAGTCAGGAGTAACTGGTCTTGAATCCAACAAACCATTTATACTAACACCAATAGCCTCCCTAATGCTACCACAATATTGACTCATTGCCCATTTCCAACACAGCACTGTGGCGAGAAGGAGTACCAGGTCTTGAACCAGATGAGGTGCTCCCTGTCAGAGAGTACACCCCCTTAAGAGAGCTGTGCCGTGACGAGCTAGAGCTAGAACTAGAGCTACCAGCTGAGCCACTATAGTCACTTGTTACAATTTGCTCGTCCCTGGCCAGTTTAACATTGTATATGTCGGCGATTTCCTTCAGAGACTTTGGTGTCACAATGTCAAGAGTCACACAAGTTTCAGTCTTGCGAATTAATGAGACAACAAATGTGTGGTCGCCCCATTTGCAGTCTGTCTCGTTTACTCCAACAATTATGTCTCCTACTTGAATCCCAGCTTCCTGTTTTAAAGAAGGGACTCTCATTAGATAAATCAATCTTCACATACGGATCAAATCTCCTTCAACTGTGACTGCATGCAAGCCTTGACAACCACTGGTTCAGCAGAAATTCAAATTTTCTGTACATAGCTACAACTCATAGTCAAAGGCTTCTGCACTTGTTAAATTACTTAATTGTGTTCAACATAGTAAGAATGCATTCCTAGCACTTACAGATTGGAGTTGAGATTGTAAGGGACATTGTGATTCAGTTCATGAATGAATGGATCTTGAGAAGCGTATCTGGCATCCCCCACAGATTTTGTAGGGGCACATGACATCATCACCAGCTTGGCAAAGGAGAGAGAGCCTGGGATCCAGATCATAGGAACGCACTCCATAATCTTTGATTATTACTAGTAATATTTTAAAGATTTTAACTTTAGCTCAGCATTGCTGACATTCACCAGTCATATAATGTACTTTAATTTTATATTTTTATTCTGTAGGTTTCTAGCCCAGCATTATAAAGCACTTTTATCTCCTACATCGTCCTCTCACTCGCACTCTGCATCCCCAAGTGCTACCTGCTTCCTCTAGAACTCAAGTACCACAGTAGACTATAATAATTGAAGGGTTCAGTGCATAACAACCTAGAGTGCATTTTAGATATCTTTTTGTTGTTTTAGCTCAGATTCAACGGATTTTTGGCAAGTGGCCTTCAATTCCTACAGGAAATGTTGTCCTATTGTTTTATGAAAGAAAAACGATTAACTACTCCTGAAAATATTACAAGATTGTCACCTTGGCAGATCCTTCATTTTCCAGACTCTGAATAATCACTGGAGCAGAGCCAATAACACTGAAGCCAAATCCGCTCTCTCTTTTCTTCAGCTCAATAGTTCTTGGTGCACTCCACTCTGATTTTGCATTAAAGATGTGTACTGGTCCCTACAATTGGTAATAATGTTTTAGAAACAAAATGAGCTCTTTGCAGCTAGCGGTCACATAGTACAAAAAACACCTTGCTGAAGAGCAATTAAGCTACATACTGGGACATCCAAATCAAAGAAAATTCAAAATTGACTGGATGAAGTTGCTTTGTTTTTGGATGACCCAGTGCTTAGCTTGCTCTCCAGCAAGGTGGTTTTTGTACCGTGTGACCGTTAGCTGCAAAGGGCCCATTGTTATCTGAAAACTGCTGGCACAATCCCCTGCATGAAACAAATATGTACAGTCGACTCCTGATAACTTGAACCCTCACTAACTCGAACCTCGCGCTAACTCAAACCATTTTTCCTTTCCCTTCAGGTCATTTTCTATATAATTTTACCCTCGATAACTCGAACTCCCGATAACTCGAACCTTTTTCAATTTCCCATGAAGGTTCGAGTTATTGGGAGTTGACTGTAATTCATCTTAGTATACATGTACATGCAGGTTACACGACCAGTGTCAAATAGCCAAAAGAATTATTGATGTTACAAATTCAGAGAGTATTGAAAGACTAGAGGTGGTCAAATGAAACAAGTGCTTTTTAAGATAGCTTACCAATCTATGAAACAAGTCTTCCACAGAGGCGCTGCTAAAATTTGGTGGTATACAAGTTGCTTTTACTCTTGAAGAAGCTGCAAGAAGAAACAACACATGACCATCCGATAAGTTTGAGAAGTACTGGTAGCACAACAGAAGTAGAGACATGCATGATTTCATTCACATAATATTATCTTAAGGGGAGGTTAGCATAGTGTTAGGCTAAGCTATAAACAAGTGAATTTGGGGACAATGTGCGACTCTCTCTCAGTTAAACCCACATGAACATAACATGTCGAGCTCCTTGAGGTCACTTGTCCAAGACATGATGAATTATAAATTCATATAAATAAATGTCCAAGACATGATGAATTATAAATTGGAAAGAGCATGTTAGTAAAGTGTTTACCAAGGTTAACAAGCGCTTGGGTCTATTCGGCCGCATCCGATCATGTTTAACGCTTAAGGCAGCGAAATGCGTATACAACTGTCTCGTGTTACCAGTCCTGTGCTACACCGACACGGCCTGGGGTGAATTGTCTGTTGAGTGCAAGAGTAGATTACAGCGCCTACAAAATCGAGCTGCACGTATAATTGTCAGACAAGATAGCACCAGCGAAGCTCTCAAGACACTAGGATGGCCTAACTTAGAAACTATCAGGAAAAGAAACAAATCTATCTTAGTCTTCAAATGTCTTAATGATTTAGTGCCCCAGTATCTTTCTGATTATTTTAATAGAAACCACAGTTTCCATAGTTACAATACATGTCGGCGTGAAGACATTCATCCTTCAAGACCCAAACTTAGCCTCGGGAAGAGAACTTTTACACACTCCGGAGCGATTTTATTTAATTCGTTACCTGAAACATACAAACGGGTAGCGTCCTTGGAGGCTTTTAAGCAACTAATGATGAAACACGATTTTGCATAGATTTTTTTCTTAGTGTGCAAATGTTTTTATTTATTTTTTCTATCCTATGATATTTTAACCCAAAAGTGTTTGAGTCATATATATTGTAATTTTTTTCTCATACCATAATAATAATTATTTTAGGTGTATACAGGGCCCCTCAGGATAACAGCCCCGTAGCTGATTGGGCCACCCTGTCTAAATAAAGTTCACTTACTTACTTATTTACTAGGTTTATACACCCTTGTTGTTAGTAAAACTTTGAGGCTTGCAGCATGTGAGCCTCCAAGGCATCATAGTAACCTCCTTCCCAAGGAAGGGGGTAACACGACTTCCAAAATGATTGCATGGAAGGCTAGCAGCATGTTGCTTACAAATGGGTCAAATTTTATCAATAGCACGATACAGGGAGAAAAATAATGTCTACCATTACAGAGAGTGGTACAGGCATAAGTGCTGTTTTTTGGTATGCAAGATGTAGGAAAACCATTCAGATTTATGATGGAAAGCAGGACAAAAATAGAAAATAATATATCATTCAGGAATCTAATCATCTTGCACAATAGCAGATCCTTAGCTAACCTGATCAATAACTATTATCTTGTCACATCCTGCAGCAACAAGAATCGTAATCACAATCCATAGAAGGATTGTAATGAGGATTCTTGTTGCTGCAGGATATGACAGGATAATACTTACTGGTCAGGTTACCTAGTACAGGCATGAGTATGAAATTTAAAATTTTGATACTGACCTCTGACAGGGGTTGGTGTCATAGGATCTTCAAAATCGTCTTCTTCTTCCATGGCAACCAGTGTGTTGGTGGTTTTCATACGAGCTTCTTGAAGGGCCTGGTAAATATTGCAGCAATAAAACCACTCAGCAGAAGAAAATAGTAACCAAACATAACAAGACAAAAACTGGAGAAGGTTTCTATGTCAAAAAAAAAAAAAAAAAAAAAAAAAAACTAGGAAGAAAGAAGAAGAAGAAGAGGGAAGCCTAAACTGGAATCCAGGCGCTTATGATGTACAGGCTTCCCCTAGCTTAACAGCCTGCGAGAGCAGACACCTTTTCCGGCTTTTATTTCACCCGCTCTTTTCACGGTGGGTGAAGCAAAAGTAGAAAAGGCAACTGCTCTCGCAGGCTACTAACTTAAGATACAACAATTTGGTTTACATGTTAATGTATAGTGGAAGCCCTCATAACAGACCTTCTCAAACCCCGTTTGGACTAGTACTCAGATACAAACTCTGCATTTACACATTCCCATAAGGGGACATTCCCATAAGCAGCTGTGGACAATTTAAGGGGTTACAATTTAGACTTTTCCTTTGTTTTTGAACTCCCGTAAGCAGACCCCCAAATGGAAACCCCATTAGCCTCTGAATCTTATTTTAAACAATCAAACACACATCGCCATCAACCACAATGATTTTACAGTGCATTAATACAGTTATTGCTATTATCGCGGCATTACATGCAAGGCAATCAACAAAAAAAAGCAATCATTTAAATGCGGTGGTATTGTTTTGCATTCCCAATGTTTATTTTTAGCTGGTCAAGCTCCTGTAAGCAGCCATCTACAGTGTATCCCTTACACCTCTAGTGGCCGCTAACGAGAACAATTCTCACAAGTAGCAAGTTCCAGTTACGGACACCTTTTTCGCTTCCTGAGGGTGTCTGCTTACGAGAGCTTCCACTGTAGTATTAAGTGACTTCTAAAAATATAATTTTCATGCGTTTAGCATTCAAATATTGCTGTTTCTTCAAGCGTGGTCAATGTCACTACTTGCACTAGGAGGAATCTCCTTGAAAATAAAAGAAAATGCAACATTTATTTATTTACTATCTACCTTTTGTAATCCCACTATTTTTCTGCAGTGTCTGCAAATCTGTCTGGCTTTCATGGCTTCTTCATGAGATTTCAGTGCAGAATGAAGGTGTGCCTTGGCTGAAGAAAGAAACACATACCTAATAGTGTTCAATTAATAAGTCACAGCAGGACTAGGGAACAGTCCATGAAAGACAAGGAGAAACAAAGAGCTCTGATTGAAATCACTGATTTTTTTGTAAAATCTGATGATATGCCTATTAGAAAGTTTTTAAAAATTAACATAAAGGAGAAACTTCAAGGATAAAAGAGGTTGGTCAGTTTTAAAAGGTAAAGTATTTTTTGTCTGATTATGGCACTTGAAAATTGTATACAGTCGACTATATAAAGCTGACTTACTCCAACCCTGAGACAGTTTAAGATCTACTCATAATACAAGTATAACAAACAGGCCAGTTTTGGGTTTGTTTGTAGTTCCAAGTTGTTGTGTGTGAGTTTTTCACTTGTATCAAGCCTGTTAACTATAGAACCGTTTTAGTTTTTACACTGCTACACATTTACTGTGATTGGTTATTATTTTTAAAGAAAAGTTGCAAATTAAAACATTTTTGAAACATTACCTATTTTGGACTAAATAGGATCATAGTTTTGAGAACTGGTAGTACACCCTATCTCCAGACTTGTAAACATGTACATGGTTCAAATTTTCACTGGCTCATTGTGCTGTTTGTATTATTTTGTTCCGATCAGTAAGTGTGACTACTTTCAATGTTTGGTTTTGCCACCCAGCTGAAAGCCACTCTTACTAACTGGTTTATTAAACTAACCACAGTCAAACCACTGGTTTGTAATTGCTGAAATGATAGAACTGCAAATGATTACTTTCACAATTACCTTGCTTTGTTCTGGTGGCATTACTATCTGGCTGAGATGTCTGTAGTAATGAAATAGCTACTTTCTTTTGTTTGTCATCAGGATCACCAGAATTCCCTAGATTAAAAGAAAACAGGAGCTGAGGTTTAATATCAGTGTATGCTATGGTGGAGTAACAATATTTATTACTGCACAAGTGCTGGTGCCATATTAACTGATCCTTTGGTAAGGGAACTGCACAATAAAACAAAAAGTACAATTTAATTCAGCGTCAATAAAAATTAATGTGGACCCGTAAGTTTTTGCCTTTCAGAAAGCTTGAAATCTCAAAGAATGAGTTGATTAACTGAGCCAACACGTTTAATTTAACATAGTGTGTATACTGATAGGGCACAACACATAGGTATACAGTCATATAACAAACAATAATTATTATTGTGTTTGACCAAGAACGAATTCATGCACTCCTACAATTGCATTTGGAGTCAGAATTGTATGGGACAATAATCAATCAACGAATGAATGGATCTTGAGAAATGTATCTGGCATCTTCTGCAGGTTTTTGGGCAGATGACATCATCACCAACTTGACAAAGGAGAGAGAGCCCGGGATTGAGATCATCAAACACACTCCCTAATCTTTCATTATTACAAGTATTACAAATAGAGCTTACCAACACTTTTCAGAAGTCCATCAGCAACAAAATAATGAGACAAGGCTTTGTAGTGAAGACACATTATCTGTAAACAAATTTAAAAGAAACAAGGAAGTAAATCCCCAGTACTCATTAATTTTTATTCAGTGTTTACTGATCATATTTCTAAACAACAATTTTATTATCACCAAAATGAAACTTTGTTTTAAATTTCACTGCCAATTCAATTTACCTATCAACTGATCATCTAGCAAAACTCACAACAAAATATGAACTCAAACATCATCAGCAGAGGTTCTAATATTTAATTGTTACCACAGACAACTTACCGTCATCATGCTTTTCCAGGAAGGAGGAACACAACTCAAGCAGATTCCAGCATTCATCATCATCAGAGCCTTTTTGTACTTATGGCTAATCTATTTACAAGAAGTTTTAAGCTGAGATTAATTTTATTTTAACCATGAGCAATAATTAATGATTGTACATTTCCCTCCCTATTCCCCACAGAAAGAGTTGGAACGGCTGATGACCATACGTTAGTCCACAAGTGACGTACATAAGGGTACAGCATCAAGTTAGCTACATGGATTCATAACAAGAATGAGCAGGAAAACACCTTTTATCATTATCAATAATAATTACAGAACTTTAATTACACAATGTGCAGTTCCAGAAAAAATCCATACCTACCCCAAGGATGGTCATTGGAAATTCCAAGGGGGGAGGGTGGTCTTAAAAGCTGTCAAAATTTTAGAAGGAAAGTATGAAGCTAAACTGGAATTTCCTAGGGGGAGGGGGGTGCAGAACAAAAAACCTTCCGTGACGGGAGTATGGATATTTTCTGGATCTGTACAATCCCATTCGAATTGAATTTTAGAGTGTGTTTGAATATATAGCCGAGTCATTCCAGAATAAGAATGATCGACAGTACCTTTGAGCCACCACAATTCATTTTGAATTTTGTTTTCATCCATAGATACTGATAGTATCAGACATTACTAACAGTCCAAATACAGCTGTTTCCACAAAGGTTGTCCAAAAAAGCGTAAAAACATATGCGACAATACCAAAAGGTAGTCTGGGAAATACCCAATAAATTTTACTAAAAGCTCGGAATCCACATTGCCCGCCATCTCAAGTCTTTGCTGTACGGTCGAGGCATTATGGATTCAGCTTTTATTGAAATTTATTTGACATTTCCCAGACTACCTTTCAGAACTGTGGTGTACGCTTTACGCTTTTTCTGGACAACCTTTGTCAAAACAGCTCTATAAAATTAAGTGACATCTCACTATTCTGTCTGTATTTCTGACTTATTATCCAATGCATCTCTTACGTGTACATAAAGTATTTGAGGTTTCTGAGGAAACCAGACTTACAGATCTATGAAGGGAGCGCCCCACCCCATCTCTGCCCAATAAATAAAATGATAAAGGATCACATGGGCCTTTGAGTCACAATATTAATGGACATATCTTTGTTTTTAAAGTTACTGGTTATCATTGTCAATACTAAAAAGATGCTAACTGTAAGATCAATCATACCTCAGCACAATCTTGGGCAGCACTAACCATGTCTGCTAAGTTATCTTCTATTCCTTCAAGGACATGCTCTTCCCAGATGCATACCTGTGCTTGAGCCTAGCAAAAGGCACAAAGTGTTGAATTAAATCCTGAAACATATCATGTTTAAGAGGAGACAGTTGGTATGAGGATTATCCTGTTTGTCAAAAACTTGAATGTTAACTTTATTAATACTTTAGAAGCCTTGCTGAAACTATAGTTAGCAGAGGGACTTAGTAGTATCCTCCCATGCAGACGCTCTTTTGGATGGTCATGCAATCTTTGGGGAGGAGAGATTGCGTGACAAGCCAAAAGAGTGTCTGCAAGGGAGGCTAAGGGACAAGTAATGCAACTAAGCAAACTTCAAATGTGGTAGCAAAGAGGCCACATGATTTTCATGTTGGAAACACCACAACAAGACACAATCTTTTGTTCTGCTTTCACACTGAGCTTGAATAAGTCTCAATCTATTGACCAGTCAGTTTTCTTAACACATGTATCTCATACCTTCTTGTGTTCTGTGCATGGTCAAGTACAAAAAAGGTAACAAGGATATGGAACAAAGAAGTTTATCTGGTTTCAGAACCTGAAGTTCAATCATGAACTTATAGCTGGTTTAGATCACCAGATAGACTCAATCAAGTGAACTTTCAAATGCAATAAACTGCTGTTCAATTTTATCAAAGGCACAAGGGATTTCGAAGTAGTTGAGAATTAATATTGGCCTGGGTTAATTTCAAGTTATACATGTACATTTCCATTTTGGCCACCCATAACTGAATCATTTATGAATAACCATATAAATGAAGAAGACTTGGCATTTTTTGTTTTTGGTTTTTCTTTTTGCTGCCATTGACAATTAACTATCCTTTGGATTTTCAAAGTGTTACTAAAAATAGATTACATGATAGTACCTTCAAATAATAATTTAATTAGGTAGTTAAATTGGAGGGGGAGTTTCCTGTTTATTACAGGTGTGCTTCCAGGATGCACATAATATATTTACGGAGGGAAATCCAGAGTGGGGGAAAACAAATTACACAGAATGTTTGTTACATAGTTATTTTTCTATAATAGAACGCTATCTGGAGCACGTTTTAGCCAGAAGAGTATCCAGGCAATTTTGAAAAACTTGATTATTGACTATAATATTTATTGTTAACAAAATCTTTTAAAACTTGACATATGTGATGTGTCCAGAATGCCCAAGTTTCAATCCTTGGCTAAAAGCAGGAACAGGAGGAATTTGCAATTTATAAAGTGCTGACAGATTGAATGGAATTATTCATTGTAAGGGATGACAAGGCACTTAATGGCCACATTACACAAGAGAGGAATTAGAGGGATTATCCATAGGAGGAGAAATTCATTGAGTCTTAGATATAAATTTAGAGGCGGTCAGCACTTCATGAAAATCTGCTGATATTCTCGGTTTTCACTGTCACGCCATTGAAAATAAAAATCGAAACCATTCCATGAATGAAGTCAAGAAATTGACATGGTATAGAGGATAAATAAATAAGGCATCTGTCTAAGTGTCAGGTCTGTGCAGCATTCCGTACTCGAGTTATTTGACAAAATGTTCCACATAAATTTATAGAGCTTAGTATGGAGACGCCATGTTTGTGTCCCTCTGAGGGGCACAAACATGGCGGCCGGAAATACGAAAAAACATCTGGAGTTCACTTTTGCCAGAAAAGAGGTTTGTTTGCCCTTGTGAATTTTCAAATGTTTAGATTAATATTTCTCCTCAAACTTCAATTGTTTAGAATGCTGAAAATCACCCGAAGAGTCATTTTTAAGATACGGAAAAGCTCTGTCACGGCCGTCCTCCTGATGTCACGCACGATGGAAACTCGGAAATTGAAACTGTTCTATTTTCAAAAGGAAGCACGACATCGAGCTAAGAAATTATGAACAGACATATTTTTAGGTAATCTTTCCTTGAATGAAGGTAAAAATTTTGTAGGCCTCCCAGTTTTGAATTTTAGAATTTGGTGACGTCACGTGAAAACCGAGAATATGAATCAACCAAAGACAGGAAAAATTTTGACAGGTCCAGAAAACAATTTTGTTATTGAAGTCTTAAGCGATCAAGAAAAAGTGGATAGAAGAGCCACTCTATAGATTTCCACTGAGATTCCCATTTATTTTTATTTTATTCCCTTTATTTATTTATTTATTTATTCATTTATTTGTTTATTTACAGTCAAACTAAGAAAACAGCAAACCCTAGAAATAGGGTTTGAATGCCTATTGCATTGGAAAAGAAAACTAACTAGATCCAAGATGAAAAAACCTCAAGTGGTAATGGTAATAATTTATTATTATAATAATAATAATAATAATAATAATAATTGTTTGTGTGATTTGTTTTTTTTTTTTCTAGTGGTTTGATTTTGCTTCTGATGAATTACAGAACATGAAAAATGAACATTCCAGAACTAATTCTTAGTGTTGACGGTTTTCTTACTTTCACAGTACATTGACTGTATATGTAGAATTACATGTATCTGTCAGAGGCAGATATAGTACGTACAGGCTGTACTAGGTTGTCAAACAAGTTGCCTCTAGTAATCCAGCTGATGGAAAGAAACATCTATCAAGAAATATGGTTTACTTTACAACCCCCATGGAAAAATCCTACCCAAATGTCCAAAAACTCTCAACCCAGTGATCAAAACCTTATTTGTCCTTTCAATATGAAATTATTGTCAGGCAATCAGGAATTTTAAGAAAACAGAAAATGATCAACTAAATGATAAATGATGATGCATTACAAATTCTCAAAAGAAATTTTAAAGAAATATAATGGGAGTCTGTAAGGAGAGTTAGTACTTTGAGCATGATGAAGTTTTTAAAACTAACCAGCAGAACAGCCACAAGCATGTCCATCAGCTCTGGTGTCAAGTCAGCTGTTGGAGAGTTGACAAAGTTGTCTTTGATGAACTTGAAGACACCTAAAATGGAAATTCAGTTAAAAAACAAACTCTAGATAGAGGTGAAACCACTGATAATCCAATGGAACAGATGTAACAAAAAATAATTCCTAATCAAAATATGTGATTTACAACTTCGGATATGCAGACTTGAGATCTGAAATGGTTATGGATTTTAGTGGCCAAGTCTGAAAATGGGTACAGAAAAAGACAAAATAGGGTCATGATTGGGCAGCACACCTGCATCCAAAATTCCTTGAGGTATCCCCCCCCCCCCCCACCTTGATGGGACCCATGCCATTTCTGAGGAGCCCCTACACGGAGAGATCTACAATGTGGCATAATGGTTACAAGCTGTCTAAAGAAACAATACAGAGACAAACCTCAAATCAACAATAATTGATTATTGATCTTCCCCTCACAAATTAAAAAAAATAGTATTGACAAAATAATGATTGAGGCATCTTGAGTATAAGTTTGTTCATTAATTTCTAAATCTGAGTACTAGGTAATTTGTTTCAGATTAATTAAGGTGAAGAGCTTCATAAGAAGTTAGCCTCTCACCTGCAGCTTTCTTAAAAGCATCAATGGCCTTGGTGAGCCCTGCCTCTGTTCTTCTGTCCTGCAAGTCAAAACAACATTACAGGGGAACCTCGGCCACTGAAGGTTATTTGAAGGGACACCCCTGGGACAAAGAGAAGTAACCCCTTAATGGAGGTGTCTTCTGAATAGAAGATGGGCCAATTTTGTTAATAATTAACCACCTAACCTAAAACCATGTTTTTCTTTACAGGGATTGAAATAACCAAAAAGATCTGCACACCATAGTTTAATTGCCGTTCATTGATTAGAATACAATAAAAGGTCAAGCTATAAAAGCTGTCATCGCTTGTGAATAGAGTGCAATTATCTCATCAATCCTCTTTGGCGGTGGGTCACATACCTGGTAATCAGTGCCTAGTTGCCCCCTTAATGGGGGTTTCAATAAATATAGCATTTGCACAGGATGTTCTAAACTGTCCTGGCGTGTCCCCTTAATATAAATGCCCCAATAATAGAGGTCACTGATATAAAAATTGTATGTCTTTGAATGTTTGTGTCTAATGAGGTGTGCCGCAGTGACTGTAACTGTCGCAGTATTAGGTACGTATAATTTTCAACTCACTCGATCCCATCATGAACATTTGGTGCTTTTTATGGTCTAAAATTCATGCAACGTTTAATCAAAAACATGGTTTCTTTCTATTACACTGTAGTGTTTAACTACTTAGAATAATGATTGAAAGAACAAATTCCTTGTCCATTCATTGATTGGTTTCTGCTGGAAATAGTTACACAGACAATATAAACCTTAGTTTCTTAATGCAGAATTATAAATTGACCCTTCATATTCAAATGTACAACACTCCCCCTGTCACCAATCTCCTCCTTCATGCCAAGCAGTGCATAATTGACAGGCAGCTCACACACATAAAACACAATACAATGAATTTAATTCATTACAATTCTTTCCTCACCTGTTTTGCTCCTATTTGACTCCAAATAGCACCAATGTTAAAAAGAATGCTAGCCTGTATATAAAATAGCCCATACATGTAAGGAATTTGTATTTCTAAGACGTAGTTTTTCTGAAAAGCTAACTGCAGCTGGGATCTAGAATCCTGGCCAGGCTAAGGACGCTTGCATCTTTTTTATTAGCTTTTTTTTTTTTGCACTGTTCTTTCTTCAAATACCTCTTCATTGTTCCACAAACAAAACCATAGAGTAAATTAAGTGCTTGTGTGTTGACCAGCCATCTAGCCCATGATCATGTTGTACATGTTTGTTAAAATAAACCCAAAATAAACCTGAAAATGTTCATACCTTTTCAAAAGCAATGGATCTCTGTATTTTTGGCAGACCAGTGGTGGTATCAAACCTACATGTCAGATAGTAAACTCATTTATTATAAAGTAAACTATGTTTTTTTAAGTTAATTATTTCTAACAGTTTAAAGAGAAAGATACATGTTGAAAAAATAATTATTGTAATTGCTCTTAGAGCACTGGGAGGATTTAATGTTAAAGGGTTTATCTGAGCTGCCAACAACAAACTATAATCAGTTATTAACAATTTCTCTTAAATGCACCGAAACAATATGTTGCAATCCATTTTCATCTTCTTCCATCCATCTCTGATCTGCAGCTGAAGATAATTATTAATACTAGTTTCTGTGTGCTGGTAGTGCAATTGTGAACAAAACTGGACAATTATATTTATGTTTCAATTGATACAAAACTCTGATTATGTTTTTTGGCTATTCAAAGTGACATTAAAAATAAGTGACACTGACCCTAATGAAGCTAACAGCCCAAAACAGCTGGCTGTAACAGTCTGTGGGCATGACTTTTTTTACTCCAGCCAATGGTTTATTAATAAGTAATTAAATTAATCTTAAAGTTTTCAAATTAGGTAGTTATTCTGTGGACAATAATAATATTTAAAGCTGTTAGATTTTTTATTGCATTTAACATATTCAATTACAACTTAACTATAAAAATGAGCGAAAAAATGGAACGACGTTTCGGTGTCATCCTGGCACCATTTTCAAGTAAAGAGTGGAACAGAAAAGATAATTACGTATAAATTATCTATAATTACTCTTTACTTGAAAATGGTGCCAGGATGACACCGAAACGTCGTTCCGTTTTTTCGCTCATTTTTATAGTTAATTGTATTTCTAAATTTAATCTTATAACAATTACAACTTACCAGTGAAAATAAACTGGCATTGTGGTTCCTTTTCCTTTGGGAAAGAATTTTCTTTCCACAAAATACAGTTGATTATAGTACATGAGTATGGCATGAACACCAGTCTCATCTCTGTTGGCCTTGGACACAGCTTCCTGTAACAAAGAATGGGTTTTCACCTACAGCAAAGATCCTAAACACCTTTTATGATGGCATCTCATTTTACTGAAGGAGGCATTGAATATTCAGGAAAGTTTTATTCCCCCTGGTTCGAGCAATTACCCTTTAATATACTATTTTAGAAAGAAAAAGTAGCCCTTTCATATAATTATGTTCCATAGAAAATGGTACCCTCTCTCACATACCTATTGTACAGAAACAGCCGCATCTCTTTTTGTTGGGACTGTTTTGACAGGCCCTTTTAAAGACCTAACCTTTTCTATACTTTGGCTCGTGAAATCCCTACCCTGAAAAACGGTACCCCTTTTGGGCGGAGCCTCCCCGTATAGCCCATTGTAGGGAGTACCCCTTTCCCTGGGGAAAAATTGACTCTAAAATCTCCAAAATGACCTGCTGGGTTCAAAAGCCAATTTCTAGAACAAACGCCACTCAAATTACAGCCTTTGTAGCTTTGTAGTGGTTGGAAACCAACTCAAGCAATGAAAATACTGTGGAACTAAAGTAATGTAGTAAGCATATCAGTGCATTAGACTTATGAACAGTTTTTAGGCTGAAATCAGCACTAATAAGCTTCAGGCTTTGTTATATGATAACTTTTAACTTCAATCGAAACAAACCTTCCTCATATTTTCAAAGAGCTCCAGCTCTTTTTCATACTTTTCTGGATCTTCACTGTAGTGATCCAAAATAAAGTCCTGGAAAAACAACAACAACAACAAATGAGGGATGTTTATACCCCCACAATGAGGTTGTTCTATGTAAATAGGGGTGCAAAATAGAGAAGAGATCATGTTAATTAGAAAATGAGTATTAGTTAATGCTCTTTGCCTGGATGGCTAGAGGAAGTTAGATAAACCATGTAATTTGTAATTTGTAATTTATTTCAAACCCACGAAGCACCAAAGAGCTCTACGAACTGGTTCAAAGATGTCCGTGTGTTCCAGGTCGAATTGGAATTTGGAAAATGTTGGTTTTTGTGGAGGGAGGAAAACTGGAGAACCCGGAGAAAAACCCTCGGAGCAAGGTCGAGAACCAACAACAAACTCAACCCGCATATGAGGCGGAGTCCGGGAATCTAACCCGGGCCACACTGGTGGGAGGCGAGTGCTCTCACCATTGCCCCATCCCTGCTCCCCATGGTTCAAATGAGAGAGGGTTACGTCTCTTTAGGGCAATTTACACGGTATGACTTTGTCACATGTGACAAGCTTACGACAGGCCTACAGCACGAACAATAATTATTATTGTTCCGTGTACGTCACAAAAAATGTTGTATGACAATCCTAGGTATAGGCAATGTTGAATGACAAGAGTTGTGTGCGATTTTTTGTGACTCAAGCAGCGCCAATCTAGAAATTGTATGCGAAAATCGTAAGCGAAAGTTGTACCGTCTAAATCGGCCCTTAGAGGGACTCTACTCCTCCATTCAAACGCACACCTGGAAAGGAATGGGGGTTGCTTTAAATGAAGAGAACACACATACAGAGAAGTCAAAAGTCATATAGTCAAAATGCAAATATGGTCAGGTCTGTTTTTTTTAGTTCTTTGACTAATACTACTTCTTAAAATTGAAGGGATGCCTGGTAAAAGGCCCAAGTGACTTCTGATCAATTGTCTTGTATTCACTTGTGAGACAAAAGGAGAATTTGACCTTACATTAAAAGTCACTTCTAAAGGGCCTTAGTCTGTGCACCCCTTCACATGTTACGACATATATATATTAAGCAAGTCTGGACCACGAACATACAGGTTATTCAGCATGGATATTTGTATAAGTGCAACCCTACAGAAAGGTAATATAACAAACAAATTAATAAAACACTTGGAATGAGTAAAATTAACACTGGCCAGTCATGCACAGCCAAATTTTCTACTGCAAGTGACTTTGAAAAAAGTCAATGCCTTTGAAGTAACTTTACATGGCAGTATGCATTTTGCCAAGAAATTTCAAGTTCTGACAACGTCACTGAATGATTAATAGTTTTTATCTAACAGATTACATCTATCACAAATATATACCTTAAAATGACGTTTGAACACAAGATCTTTTGTTTCTCTGAGTCCCACAGCTATCAAAGGTATCTGGTGCTCAACACTCCTGTATTTCACAATCAGGTGAAAAAATTTAACAATGCAACCATCATGAAGCATAAAGCTGGTAGTTTGTCTAATGGTACATGCGTTAGATTTTCATTCAGAAGGCCTGTAGGTTGATGCTTGTCTTGTTGTTTTCTTGGCCAAGGGGGAGGGGTGGCGAGAAGTGTGAGACTTAAACTTATGCAGTGATCACTTTGAACCTTCAACATTCCCCCGCCCCCCCTCCCCCCCTCCCCCTTCTGGGCATAACGCAGACATCTGACCACGTAACATGTCCGGGGGTCTGGAATTTGATTGGCATATAAAATGTGAATGGGATTTTTCTTGTGGTTTAGTGGAATTCATGAGTGGGTTTTTTTTCTGGTTTTTAGGAGTATAGGTTTCAAGCACAGCATTTTGAACACTTTTGTGAATGAATGGCTCACAAAGGCAACAACGGGGGGGGGGGGGGGGGGGTGTTGACGTTTCAATTTGATCAGTGGATTATCAAAAGATCACTGAAATTACATGAAAACAATAAGATCCCAAACTGAAAGCAAAGCAAATGTTTGTACAGGCAACGCCAAGAGTCAATTAGATGCTGGTCTCAATTTTAACACACCTATCAAATTGATAAACATCCAAAGTACTATTGATCCCTTCAAGTTCCTCTTTCAATGCATCTAGCTGTGAATTTGCAAAGGTCAGTTCAGTCTTGGCAGCATGTTTTGTTTTGCGATCATTTGTCATCCTGCAACAAAACAAACTCATTAGTTTTACAAGTTTCTCCCTACTAAAAATAAATTGAGGAACATATTTTGACAAATTTTTCTGGAGACAATTGAACAACAAACAGCCCACCTCTGACGCTCACTAGGTCAATTTTCTACAAACATTTACTCATTACAAATAAATGCTTGGGCCATTAAAACAACTGAACTGCCTTGAGGTGTTAAATTAAAAAAAAAAAAACACTCAGGCCAAAGGAGAAGTCAAGAGAGAAAAATTATATGTTTAAAAGTACTCAATTTATCAGAATATCTATTGCCTTCAACATGTCCCTCATTTGCATGTTATTTAAAAGTTTGCCTTTAGCTCCTGAATGGGAGATAAGTGTTGAAATGACAGGAAGGCATCAATTTGACTAAATTCAATAAAAGTAAAGACAAAATTGCTTAAAGGGGTATCTTGAGGGGAGAGAGAAGGGGACAAGTGTTATTTTCTTAACAGAGATGGACCATCAAATAGAAGTACTGTAAGATCCCTGCAGTTAGTACGCAACTTAAGCATTCGCGAAAACAAAGCCTGAAAAAAATTCAGGCTTGAACAGGATTCAAACCCATGACCTCTGCGATGCCGGTGCAGTGCTCTACAAACTGAGCTATCAAGCCAACTGGGAGCTGGTCATGCTGTGATGGGCCACTATGGCACCACAGCAGATTAAGGCATAACATTTAAGACTGAAGCTAGCAATTATGAGACTGTGTTTTATAGATATAGGTTTATTACACACATTTTATAACAGTAATTGATTGATTTAGGTGTAGTACAGATGCTGTACATATGTTTCCTTTACTGAACCAAGTGACACAGCACAAGGTGTGGCAGAGTTTACCAGATAATACAGCACTGAGGGGGGTGAATAGGGGTATGCAAATCCGCCAATCCATGCTATTTTTTGGCGAGATCCATCGATCTAACACTATTTTCATTCAAATTCAGATCCGCATTCAGTGACTTTAAAACTTTCCACAGTATAATCTTTTGCTTTTCTTCTACAGAGTCTCGGTACCTTAAACTCACCGGCACACTGTACAGTAAGTCATAACACTTCTTGGTGTGTTCAGCGTTCATGTAGAATGTACTGACCTACAGCGCAATTTCATGAAGTCTTTTCCGTCATGCTATCCACAAAGATACTGCAGCCCGATAAACAATCAGTCTCCAAAAAATGCCAAAAAATGAAAAATTGGTCGACAAACCACCAACAAACCGACACAAGACCGACCAAACATTAATAATGTTATCCGATCCACAATCCGAACTTCTAGACAGGCAGAGTCCGGAATCCGAGCTAAAATTCACAGCTGATCTGCAATCCACCATATTTTCAAATCCGCTCAATTTATAGCAAAACTCCGCAATCTGTGCACTCTTTTAGGCCAAAATCTGTCGATCCGGGAACTCATCACCCTCCTCAGCAATGGAACAATTTTTACACCACACCTATCACTGTGCCAAACATTATGCATAAATTACTGCAGCAATGTATTATGTTGAAAGATTTCAAAAACAAAATGCTCGGAACTCTTGGCTTACACATGGCCAGTGTACTGAAACAACAGCGTATAAATTTTGGCATGTAAAATCAGTCCAGCAGAATTTTTTAAGGTTTTTACTATAGACAAATAAAAAAAATGGGTAAAAAGCAATGGCCTTTTTGTAGTTATGGATCACGAGAGATATCTTTTTTTTTAAAAAATGGCGATGACAGGAACAATTTGTAGGAAGGATCTAGTGGGATTTTCCTGTGATATATGCATTATATTTAAGAATCTATTAACTAAGACTGATGAAAGCCTTACAATTATTAAAGCTTAAAATACTGAGTGTTAATATAATTGTACTAACCTGAGGGCTTTCATCAAATTTTCCGCTCCATCCCGTAATTTAGTCTGTCGAAATATCTTGTGATTTAAAACTTGTCTTTTGTATTGGAGTTTCCATCGAGCAGAAGTTTGACGCGCAGCAAATTCCCCCTCATCCTGCGATGGAAATCAAGTTGATAAAATCGATAATCAGAAAATGAAAACAACTTTACACACTTGATTGTTTAACCTCAAAAAGTCAACAAATAATTTCATTAGGCTCACACGTACACACTTCAGTAAGCCTGAAAGAAAATACGATACATGCCAGACATGAGAAGCTTATATTGGTATTTGTCTCGTTATAAGAGACGCAAATGAGCAAATATTCGATCAGCGAGATTCATGACATAATTTCAAGGGTTTCTTAATTTTCTTGTTATTGTAAACAGATAAACCATTAACTTATATTGCGCATATTGCTGTATTGAAAAACCCTTAAACATGCTAAAATAATACGATTCATCTGACTGCTTCGTCGGACAGACTAATAAAACAGCTATATAGCTACTTACCACTTCAAGTGAGTTCGCGTGCTCCTTTTTGAGAACAGCCGAATCGACGTTCTCCGCCATTTCGTGTTCAGTCGCCATTTTTGCCGGCCGGGCAATCGTCATTCGGTAAAGTTTTTCAAATCAACAAAGCAGTACAAATCAAACATGTCAGCTCAATCGTTGCCTCATATATTAAATTAATCACGTTGACCCACAGCGTGTTTATATTTCCGTTCAAATACCAGAATTGAAGACTGAGTCATTCATTTGCAAAACAAAGGAAGGTGAACCGGAAACCACGTGACGTGTTACGAAAACCACAATCACGTCCCATCTCACATTTCCCGCCAAAATATGTAGGCACGCAAGGAGTACGCACATGTCTTTGATCAACAGATTTATATTGGTTATGGCCATGGGGCGATTGCATCCAAATAAACGCAACTAGTTACTAGATTTTATTAACCTGTGATTGGATTACAACTAGGACCTAAAACTGTACATGTGATGTTGTTTCTCTGTTCTCGAAACAAATGGGGGGGACTGTTATCAAATCAGAAAAATCTTTTTGTTTGCCAACTGCCATACGGCTTGTTTTGGCCAAAGAGAAGGCGTGGAAATTAATTGGAGGGTTGTCATTAACAATTATTCCACGAGTGCACATTGGATATGAGATGATAGATAGGCTTCGTAGTGCCGAGTTGGCTATAATCATCTCATATCCAACAAGCGTGAGTAGAATAGTTGTTTTATTAGAAACAACCAAGCTGAATATTTCTAGATCTTGCTGATTTCATTTTGCAAGAAAAACCACTAGAAGACAATTTAATGGTCATTTTAATGTTACAGAAAGCTGCCCTTTCACTATGGCTTGTAGTCCAACATAGCTAAATACTGTTTATAATCAATAATGTTACAGACAAAGGTGCCCTTTCAGTATTACATCATAGTTAGTAGAGGGGAGGATTACATGCAGTTTAATAAAGTTAAATACTGTTTATAATCAATAATCTTACAGAAAGCTGCCCGTTCAGTATTGCATGCAGTCTAATAAAGTTAAATATTATTTAAAATCAAGAAGGTTACAGTTCCTGCATTCAATTGCATTAACTGCTTAACATTTGTAAGCTGATATTCAAGTGATCTTATATAAAGCTAC
Organism: Pavona decussata; assembly: GCF_977016875.1. NCBI lineage: Eukaryota > Metazoa > Cnidaria > Anthozoa > Scleractinia > Agariciidae > Pavona > Pavona decussata. The sequence continues at coordinate 846,659 of NW_028145510.1, read as the reverse complement.
CCGTTCACTATTGCATGCAGTCAAGAGAGGATGAGCTACTCTCTTGATGCAGTCTAATAAAGTTAAATACCGTTTATGGTCAATAAGGGAGGTTAAGCAACGACACCGACGGCGACGGTGCAACGACAACGCCGCAAAAACAATCGCTCTGCACGTGCGTTTTACATGTTGGTACATTTCTTTGCCGTCCTCTGCAAAACAACAAGACCCAACAACGTGAAATGACCACATTTAAGGTTTTGTGGAGAACGTGAACGCACGACGGTGAATTTTTCATTTTCTTTCTTAACTTGTACGTCGCTCCTACCAATTTGGTTCCTAGATGGTTCGCCATTTTTGTAAAAGTTGAGCGAGTTGAAATAATCGAGAAGTAGCACAATTGAAATAAAGATATATTTTCAGGTGACGTTTTCGTTGCCGTTGCCGTCGTCGTTGCTTAAGCTCCCTATGTTACAGTTCCTCCATTCAATTGCATTGATTACTTAACAGTTTTACGCTGCTGTTCAAGTGTTCTTATATAAGGTTGTCCTTTCGGTTTTGCAGTTTTTCCGTGTTTTGCTTTAAAAAATCTTAGTAAGCTTAACCTCGGAAGTGGAAAGATTAAATAGAAAAAGTGACTAAAATCATCGCAGACCACAAAACACACTATCAGCTACTAGTCTCTTTCTTGACACCTTAGAAAGCCAACTAATCACGTGAGAAACCTTAGCTGGAAGAAACCAACTTCAATGTGGCTGGTTCACACGTTCGAGCTTTCCTTTTTGTCCTTCGTGCCGTTAGATCTTGCCCTCGACCGTCCCTGAAAATTAGGGTCAATAGGAATATGCGAAAAACTAGAAACCAGAACGTCTAACCGAAATTTTCCACGCGCCCTCCCATGCAAGTTATAAGTTTTTCTTATTCCACTTCCTGCCTTTAATTTGATCCCGTCCCACCGACCCGTACCATACAGGATCTTCACATCCATAAAGCCGCGATTCTTTCCCGTAAAGAAACAGTGCTTTCCTGTATATTGCGCCTGCATGATAGGAATTTAAAAATAGACTGCATCGTGCGAAAGCTATTTTGATCCTAATATGAGTCCGCTTGCATTTGTAAGTCGACTTTTTTTAGGCATCGGACTTAAGTGGCCAGTCTTAAAATGGAGGTTTGTAAGAGGTTTAGCTCAGTAAATCACCGAGTTTATCCCAATCAGGAATGATTTTGTTATTATTTTCACAATAGAATTACCCACTTACTCACATTATGTTTTACTTGCACACAGCTTATAAAATCTTTAGTTCAGTTCAGTTACATTAAATGTGAATTTTTTTCGGCCAATGCACTTGGTGCTTATACAGCTTTGGAAAATGACGATTGTTCACTAAGTTCCGCTATAAATTAACGCATTCTTTAAACAAAAGTTTAACTTAGTTCGAGAGGAAATACATAATTTAAGTTTATCGTAAACTGTTTAGGTGCCATATATTCATAACCTATTTCTAGCATAAGATGATATCGGTGATGTGTGGAAATTTAAGGGCAGTTAGCAAGGCTGTGTTCCAGTTTGAATGGCCTACGCGAAAAGATCACAAGGTAATATGGGTAATTTAATAAATTTACATAACAGAGCTATGGCTTCAGCCCACCCGGCTAAAGACAGTAAATCGCAGAGGCAAAATTAATTAATTTTTGTTTTTCTCCTATTCTGTGGCACTGAGAGCCTTGAAATTACAGCCAAATTACAAAAGATTTGCAGCTACCCTAGTCTTGCCGCATAAGCTGGGGGCTTTAACATTAAATCACAGAAGGTCATTAATAATTGAAGTGGTTGTGTATAAGGGTCCTGGTCTGTATTCCTCCTACCTCCATCCCTCCCACAGGTGGGGGCAATCGGGTGAATAGCGCATCCCTTGAAATAAAGATCTGAAGTGATTACAAATACTTAGAGTGAGCTGGAGAAAGGTAAATAATTTTGTTCTCATCGAAAGTTCTCCCCCCTCCTCCTCCTCCTCCTCCTCCTCCTCCTACTGCACAGTATGATGGGTTTTTATTGGGTTGCGGGGGGTGGGGGGGGGGGGAGCTCTGCGCTTATTCTTTGTTACGTTCATCGACCATTTTGAATTGGTAAAACGTACATGAAATATTCTCTCTTTGTTCCTTTTATTCTTTTTTTCTCTGTTTTCTCTTTCTCCCTGTCGTTATTTCTTAATTTTCAAATTTACCTTTTATTTGTTGTTGGAGCAGAGCTGCTGTTACCACGTGCGTATACTGACCAGATTAGCTTGTTAATTGTATTTCATTAATTTCAATATTAACGATTTCTTAAAGCTTTGCGATTGTAACACGTGTAACACGTTTTCAATACAACCCAGTTAAAAGGGAAATCATTGGCGGTAAAAAACCTCCCAGTCATCAGGCGAGAACTTTTCAGTTCCAGCCAAAATCGTGTACGCGTCTGTTACTGCGCTTGGAACAGTGTAGGCGCCGCGTCTGCCAAACCTTGCGTACGAATTTTGGTTTGTGGTCGCATTTTCAGAAATGAAGATGTCGTGCCCACCACCAAATGTTGGCCCATAGATTGAAAACCTGAAAATTGCCAAACGTGGCCTTACCACCATACTTTTGAAAGGTGCCAGTCCTTCTTTGTTGCGCAGTGAGAAGATGAACGACTTGTTTGTGTAGCCATAGCTCCAATGACTGGGATCTGAAGAACAAACAAAGAAAGGGGTCGATATGCATGAATTAAAACATTACTACAGGTTGCTTTTCATTTATTTTTGAAAATAAAGTATACGAAACAAATGTTCTTGCTGGTATTGTTATCGTTTAACGGTCCTCAATCAATTAAAGTATTGTATTGTATAAAGTTTAACCTAAAACAAATGAAGGAACGTTTATTATCTGCACAATAATTAATCAAAATCAATCGTTCCGCAGCACTCCGAAGCAGCCGATTCTCTCGCTGTTTTGTGATTCAGGGAGTGAGGCCCAAACAGCTACTTTTACGCGCATTAGTTCAGTGATATTTTAAATAAGAGCAAACATTAAGGGAATTAAAGAAACAGATGAGAAAAAAATCCGTGTTAATTTATATGTAAAATTCAAACTCTGCGAATTAAAGAAATCTAGTAATTAAATTGTCCTAATCAAACTTGAGGCAGCTGGATGCGATAGCAGTAAAATAATCACTTTTGAAATGTTATACTTATGCTGGTCTGTAACGTTTCCCGTCTACGTCAAAGGATCGAAACTTAAAAGCAGGATTGCCCACATTTCAAAATACTTTTACCCCTCAAATGTACGGAAATCATTTTTTTTTAAATTACTATAGCTCTCTTAGACTGAAAACCTCCACAAGAAATGGTACAGAAATTAGTTGCCATCGGATTCCAATACAAACCCTGTATTTTGCTTCCCTGAGTCAAACTTCACATGAAGGATTGTATTTCTCTTAGACCCTTGGGCTTCACCCACCAGAGGAATAACCCAGTTTTGCCAAAAAAATACATCAGTAAGGACCATTATCAGTAAGGTCCTAATGACTTGGCCCAAGAATTCATGTAAATTGTTCATGAGACAAGACTTTGTCCCCTCCTGTAAACACTGTAAGGGAATTGTGCCAGAGACTTGTCCCCAAGTTAAAACGTTGTTTTGACAGCACTGAATTTACAGCACCACTGAGAGATACTGGTTTTGCTACAGAGTCACACTACAGTATGTACAATTGTTCGTCTTAATTGAAAGAATCCGCGAAACGTTAAGTCAACCTAGAGTCATCCGACAAAATCAACCTTTGTGGATTTAACAATACGGTAATTAATTTTAAGTGGCCGCGTGCAAGTTTTTTTCGGTCGGAGCTAATTACAACCTCGTTCAGGCCGGAGTCTCTCCTCTTCACGCTCCCTGGGACGTAAAGAGGAGAGACCCTAGGAACGAGGTTGAGCCAATTGGATTAAGATTTAAAACGGATAAACTGTTGCTTTAAAAGCTTTAAAAGTCCTTGTTATGATCAATATCAAAACAGCCCAACCATACCATCGACGCCGGCAATGCAAAGTTGGCCAGTTCCACTGGATATAATATGATTCCATTGTGGCAAGGCTGTAAACAGGGCTAATAAAACTGTGGTGATTAAGGTTTAATACTTAGAAGAACCTGCTGGATTGAGGGTGGATTGAGGGTGGAAAGAGAGGCAGGGGAGGAGGGGGTGGGGGGAGGGGGGTTCAGTGGGCGGTTCTAAAAGCTACAACATATGTGTTTTATAGTATTGTCACTCAGATAAACAATGGAGGATTTTTAAAATTACCGTCCCAGGGAATGTCCGTGTACCCTCCGAAAACGTACGGACCATTTCTGATGATTGTAACGGTGTGTCTTTTTCCATCGCACCTGTTGTGAAAGGTACTGACTGCCCCACCGTGTATGGAGGCGCGGTAACACAAAAGCCACTTTGGGTCATTTCCAACGGCAGGCGCAAGGAACGCAGCTAATATGGTTGAGTTAATCGACAAATCTAAAGGAGAAAAAACGAAGGTTAACCTTCAGCATTAGCATTTGAGATATGTTTGAGGTTTGCTTCCATTGGTGAGTTTTCTTTCCAATCTTTCTCTACCCAAAACCAAAGTTAGATGTTTCGCAAATTTTAAAGCATAACAATACTCAGTTGACAGCGAACATTGAAAATGGGAAGGTTATTCCTTGTTTTTTGCTGATATCTTCAATGTAAAAATAAACGCACGAGGAGATTCTTATTTTTCCCCCAAATCACTGCAGTTTTTGAGGCGATAACTTAACCTTTTTTAGATGCTTAAAAGAAATATTATTTACTGCAGGAGCCCATGTTTACTGTAAGTCAGTATCGACGGGAAAAAGTGGGGAGGGGTAGGTACGGCGACGATTTTCCGGGTCAGATTTGTGGATTCTTCATGTTTGACAAGCAATCAGAAAGTTGCAGATCTCATAATTAAGAATGAACAAATCAGTCGTGAGGATTTTTTCTGTAGTTCCTGGGAGCTAAATAAAATATGTTGATTATTTACGGATAGTACTTGTCGATGCAGACTCAAAACTAGCCTGAAAACGGGTTCCCGTATAAACGAATTTCGCGCATAAAAGGAAATATTCAATAATAATAATAATAATAATAATAAGAATAATAATAATAATAATAATAATAATAATAATAATAATAATAATAATAATAATAATAATAATAAAAGTCTTTATTTCCTCAAAGTCTTTAATTCGGCGAGCATAGCCCTGAAGATGGAATCCAAAGAAAGGACTGGATAGGGCATTGCACTGACAGTCATCGTTTGTGCGCTCCCCTCACTAATATTTAATGCATTATGTTCCCCTACAACTGAAACATCCAAACAAGTTTATTAAATCATTTCAACTCAAACTAAAAATACGACATTTTGGAAATTCAGTCTCATTTTCAGCATAATCGCCGATTCTGTAGCGAGCATGGAGTAGACAATGTCCCCAAACCGGTTCAATCGTCGATATAAGAATGAAGTCAAACCACCCACACAGAAGGGCTGACAAGGAAAGCTGCAGTTAACCGACACAAAAATGCAATAATTTCCCAACCTATTTCACAGCAATCACCACCAAATTCGCGCGTACAATTGCAAGTGAATCCATTTACTCCATCAATACACGTTCCATTATTCACACAAGGATTGCTGCCACACTCGTCTATATCTGGAAGACAAAAATAACTACAGATCATGCATGCAACAGAGCTGAAAGCAACTGCAAGAGGCCAAAGCTCTCGAAAGCGAGAGACAACATTGATCAACTTTGTAAAGACGTAGATCTGCTAGATTCTCATATATAAGTGATAAACGAACACCTTGCAATCTAACTGTAGACAAATAGCATCAGCATGAAATCACGAGCAACGAATTCCACGGATCCTATGTCTAAATAGTACTATATGCAAACACAATAAACAGTAAATGAATGATTAAAAAAAAATATACAAGGGGAAGTACATATAGTGAGTTGGGCGACCGCAAAGAAGCATTAAGTGTCCCAGAGTGGCTGTAGAGCAAAACAACAAAAAACCGCAATGTAGGAAGCGAAAAAGTTTCCCTTTCTTCTAAAGACGCGACATCTGAATCCCGCTATCTTGCAAATCTCAGGTTTAAAAAAACCCGGACATTTGAAGACTACTGTTGAATTTGTTCAATAGACCCACTCATAAAACGTGGCAGAGAAAGTTGCATTCTAGGGATTCACTGCAATATTGTTATACTAACAGACACTGGGACGATGGAACGATGGCATATATATCGTTGAGTTTTAAATTTGTTCCGTACAGTAGCCATCTGAGTCCCAACTTTTTGTCGTTCACGTCCAATAATAAGGTGGCTAAAACTCGATTGCAGCAGAACAAAGACAAAGTGCCCCACCTGTTTCGCAGTTTTTTCCCGTGAATCCTTCCTTGCAAACACAGACATAGCTTTTCACCTTGTCGTACAGAGTCACGCATTTACCGTTATTCTTACAGGGCCCGCTGCTACACGGAGACTACAAAGAGAGGAAAAGAGACCATTTACTTCAAGCTCTTACAAGGCAAATAAGAGGGTTTCCTGGTATGATGCTATTAGTAGCTATAGGCTAGTGGTAATTAAGCCCGCCATTTTTTTTTTTTTTTTTTTATGAAGAATGTTCTTTTTCTAAGGGCCTCTTCATATGATCCCGGTTGACCGGGCTAGCCCGCTTACCGAGATCTCGCCCCATTCCTATTTCTTTTGTAAAAAATTCGATGTGTTCATATGAGAAGGCGGGCCAGCCCGGTTACCGAGATCTCGGTTTCAGCGACCGAGATCTCGGGAGTCCGGGACGAAAATTTTCTCATATGAACACGGTATCCCGGTTACCGGGATGAAGTCTATAAACAAACATTCGCGTCTTAGAACGGATATATTTGATTATTACGGCTCATTTCTGAGATGTTCTAGTTCAAAATAATTCCTTTTCGTAGTAGAGATAAAGATATAATACTTTTGAGGTTTGTAGAACCGATAAAAATGAAAAATTCTTGCCGGGCTTGTTCGGTAAATGTCACGCTCGATTGACCGCGTCACCACTTTTCATCTCGGTAACCGGGATAAAATTTCCCATATGAACGTACTGCAAAATTCATCCCGCTTACCGAGCCATCCCGGTAACCGGGATCATATGAAGAGGCCCTAAGAAGCCTTCCACTTAAGGTGGGGGTAAACGTGAATTTGAATGGGATTTTTAGAGGTTTGAAGAAGAGATAAAAGAAAGAAAATGATTTTTAAAACACCAACAGACAGTCGATAACCACGCAAGAGCACCCCAGGTTGCTAGTGGACTAACTGGGTATCCGTCTATTAATTATTAACTACAAATTCTAATTTTAAAACCTCACTAAATCTTCAATATTTCTTATTTCTCTTAATTTTACCAATCCTTCAAGAAAAACTATCTCCTCCCAAATATACCCAAAATTCACCTAAAAATTCACAAAACACCCAACAACATAGATTTACGGGATAAGCAGAGAGTTTTTGGATTGCTTGAAACGTGAACGAGATATTTCCATGAAACCGATTTTAATCGGCATGAAAACGGCTTTAAGGTTTACCCCCGCCTTAAGGGAATTTAATTAAATTTTCGAGTGGTCATGAATTTGTAAAACAGTAATATGCCCGAGGATTGGGGATGGAAAAAATGGATCGGATTTCCAGCGTACGTCTGCGAGGGTGTTGCCCCCTAACACTTTTAACGCGTAGCGAGGTTAATAAATTTGTCGGGCCGAAGGCCAGCGCTCGGGAGCTTAGCCGAGTGAATATATAGATGTCCGTGCTGTTGCCTGGCAACAGTGCGCAAACAAAGAATGAATGACGTCAGACAAAGGGAAGGTTGCTAGGCAGCAACAGGTTGGGAGACATGCTGGCGTCAGACGGAAATTTGCATACATCGGGAGTTCACTGGATGGAAAAATCTCTGCAGAATCTTTCCCTTTCTTCCAGAAACCTTTTTTGTGAAAGATTGCATTGAAGAAATTACATGTTTTGTGTCCGCGGTAAAAAAATTTTCCGTGGGAAAAAAAATCATCGAACACGACAGCGCTGCACGCCCGTTGTACAGGTACATTTCGTCGTGTCAGAAATAGATTTCAACCGCAAACGAGCCTTTGGGGCTACGAAAAGACCATGCTCATCCAAATAGTTGCTTTGTTTAGAAACCTTTTAACCTCCTCATTTGATGCTTCAATACGAGTAAAGAGGGCTTTCCACCCAGCCCTAGCTTCGCGAGGTTTTGCAAGTCACGTATTTCTAGTAAGAAATGAAACATGGTTGCTGCACTAACAAAAGATGGCCGTAGTCAGTTGAACTGACGGTCAGTGTAAAATGCAGACTGCAGAGAGAGGGAACTCATGTATATGTGGGGCATTTGACATTTGTTAAAGAAGTTTCTATTAAAATTCTCTGCTAGGACCAAAACGTGCGATGGAAAAACTTATTTTCATAATTTCAAGTACATTACTGAATCCACACTGCTCGTAAACTGTGAGCAGTGAATTCAACATTAATTTAATTGGGTTCGCTTGATTCTTTCAGTGCAGTAAACTATGAGTTACTATGGTTACACTAAATTAACAACTGATAAACACGGAGAACACTTTAATTGCTAATCTTTGGACGACTAAACTTTCTGAGGAAAAATTTGTCCGAAAAAAGTTTCCATCCGAATACTATCGAATGTGTAGATGCATTCAAATTACGATTAATTTCAAGCACTTTATATAATTTATACATTGATAGCAGCGAATACAGCAGGTGACCGTTTTCAGTTTTCAGTGAAGTAACCTATTAGTTACCATGGTTACAGCCAGTCAGCAACTATCTAGATGTCTCAAAGTGTAAAGTTCGAAATTTGAAAAAAAAGTAAATAAAATGAGGTACGAGATGATTAAAAAAAAAAAGGCTCGAGAGCTTTTAATTTCATCCTACGGTTCATTGTCCCAAAAATTTTAAGTCCGATCTTGTTCCCATAAAGCCAGAACCTTTTTTGAAAACTCTAAGATTTTTTTTCTTCCCTGGATGTTTAAGCCAATTCCGTATTCAAAGAAGTTCTTCATTCATTTTAGGTGCAGGTTAAAAATTTTAGCATATTTCTATTTAATATTTAAAATATTTTAGTTGCACTAAATTCCGTTAGCACAAATAGGTTACTCAATAGATCTTCGTTTTAAGGTCTTTTTATTCTGTTTATGCAGCTTTAATCTCCCTTAGAAAAACCATTTCATGTTAAGTTTGTTTTTGATGTTAGATTTTTTAAGGGATACTCAAAACCGTAATAATTCTTTGTAATTGTTCATCAGAAGATGCAGCAAAAAGCGAAAGATCGAAATTAATCGCATGAAAAATATGCATGTTTTGTTCCACCTTTGTGGTCGATGTTAATTTTCCTGTCATATCTAAATTGTTGAAAGGCCAAAAAATATGTTGTAAAAAGGAAACAAACTGACACTCAAAGAAAAGAAAAAATATACAAACTTTCAGTAATTTTATTTCAACTCAAGCACACTCAAAAGTTATGCAATTCCTTTGCTCCAAAATATGTAATGGTGAGCGTTAATTTAAACAGTGTGAAAACGAAGTTGGTTTCATAGAGCCTTTTTCATAAACGAGAATCTACGTATGTTTTACCGCAGTGAGTATCTAATAAACGTTACTCAAAAAACTAAAAGTCTCCTTATCTTAAAAAAAAAAAAAAGAAAATTATAGAGCGCTATAAATTAAGACGGTTTCCCTACCGGAATACTGAAGTGATGAAACACTTTGTTGGGGGCAAACTTGTTCGAGTTGTTGTACTTGTCCGATGGAAGCAGTTCACACAAGCTTTGTCCGTTAATGTCAGGCAATGCAGCCAAGTTATAGGAAATGCATGAAGGAATTTCTAAACAGGCAAATCCGCATTCGTCTCCATATTCAACCAGCTCTGAACCAAGTTTGCTGATGTTCAAGTAGGAAAACTCGTCAACCTCGAAGCTTACAAAGTCCACGTCACCAGATGAACTTTGGCTGAAAGCTTTTCGAAACAAAGGTATGAGACAAAAAAAAAGTGGTCTTAGTGGATTGGAAGTTAATTTATAAAGCAAACTGTTATTTTTTAATATAATTTTTGTAAAAAGGCCGTAGCTAGATAGTTGACAAAGGTCATTTCACTAGATGAACCTTGATTGAAAGCTTTTCGAAAGATGCATACGGAAAGAAACCGGGTCTTAGCAAACTGAAAGAAAATCTTCAAAGACAGCATTTTGAAACAAAACAGGCGCTTAAAATTAACGAAAAAATGTAGATTACTGGAAAACTCTACCTTTGGAAACAGATAGAAGAGCACAAACTATTGCTAGTAAGGCAAGGTCACTTCTTAGAACTGCAGCGACTTTTTTCATCCTGTCCCGTTTTTCGTCTTTTTGGGGTACTGTTGTAGATTGTGGTGGAGTTCCGGCTTTAACAAGTTTATTTGTTAGTTTTGTGCATGTTATATTGCTGTCACCGTGAGTTTTAACTGCGCACGGTACAAGTGCGTCTGTTTGCATGTGAAATGGCATGTTGACAGTCCGGCCGGGCTCACGTACCAGTAATTCGCATAAAATAATTTTATCTTTCCAGGAATAGTGGTTAAAATTCTAAGGAAGGTCCCACAGACTACGGTCTCTGTCAAGGTCAATCCCCACATATTTTCAACACGCAAAAAGGGAAAAAAAAGCATTGAATGATTGTCATTGAACGAAAGTGTTTTGCAGTGTACGTGCAGTGCTGAATGACACTTCCTTTGAGTGTCAGAGAGCACCATTAATAAATTATAAGGGTATATGTGTGGGTAGGTATGTGTGTCAGTTTGCATGCATAGCATGTTGACAGTTCGGGCTCGTTTACCAGAAATTCACATAAAATACTTTCATTTTTATCTTTCCGAAAACAGCGGCTAGAATTCTCCGTCAGGAGGGTCCCACAGACTATCGTCTCTGCCAAGTTCAATCTCCACATATTTCAAACACACAGAAAGACAAAAGAAAGTAAATAAATGATTGTTATTGAACGGAAGGTTTTAGCAGTGCACGTGCAGTGCGGCTACAATGAGACTTCCCTTGAGCGTCAGAAAGTACCATTAATAAATTATAAGGGTATAAGTAGACGGCAACAAAATAAGCAAATAAAATTCGGGCTCACGCAGCAGAAATTCGTGCAAAACCATTAACGTTCCTAGGAACAAACCTCTATAAAAAGGAAGCTTGTTTGGGTTGTTCCTGTGCATCCCTGCGCGCATGGGCAATGCTAATCTCGTACCCAGATCTCCCACGGTCAGGCGGAGGGGAGATCTCACATTTCGACATTCCCGAACCGACGACTGAGATCGGGGTACGAGATTAGGGCAATGCAAGCGACTAGCCCTTCACACATAATTTTGTCACCCGCTCCCCCCCCCCTCCCCAAAAAAAAACAAGACTTTCCAAAAGCACGCTCGTTATGTCTATTTTAATTCAACTGTATTCGTTGTACTTAGTTTACAACGGCGCTACTGGACTCGATCCCAAAATGGACTAAATAAAGAAAAAGCGATTCCACATCTCACGCTTCATCGTCATCATCATCTTCATTATAATCATCATTATGATCATTCCATCCATACTTAAGCGGCACACAGGGCTTATCAGCTTATCAGCTTTAGGAATATTTTTCAAGTTTCCTTTTGAAAAAAAAAAAAAAAGAAGTCCAAAAGATATTTTATTTCTGCGGCCGGTTGTTGCTTCTAAAATATTCAGTTGCATCTTCATTGTCTTAATCTGCCGTTGACATGTCGAGTCCTTGTGCATCACAACACCTTGTTAAAGTTAGTGATAACAAATAATTAGAAAAGTCCATGGAAAATAAATTGGAACATTCAAGCCAAAGCCCGCGGAGCGTGTTTTGGAATTACGGGGGGTGGGGGCGAGGGGTTGCAGGTTAACGCGAACGCGTTAGCGTGAGACAACCAGGGGGGTCCGGGGAAAAAAATTAAATTGATCGGAATAATTTTAAACTTAATTCTTCTGAAATGATTAAAAATGCATCAAAAACTGTCAACACTGATGACTAACTAAAATATATTATCCCTTCTATTGAAATAAGGAGTCAATGCTGCAGTCTGGCCCTTTCATTTGACCAACACAACAGGCTGATGAGGCAGAAATTGTCGACTTGTTTTCTTGTGCGTACGAATTTCAAATTTATTCTGCGAGTATTCCATTGCACGGACTCTGCGATGTTCACACATAAGTCTGCTCTTGCAAGTGAGAACTGGCGAACTTATTAATATTCGGTCGGTTACGGAATAAACAACACTTTTCTGAGATGAAATAACTATTTTGCTAAGTAAATTTGCTAAGCTAGCGAAAGCGAACAACTGCGAACAGACGAGTAAAACAGAACCGTAAAAACTGGTCACAAAGTAAAAAGAACGCGAATCCCGTCATCAATGACCATCACTACAACATTTAAATCCTGGCCAGGTTAGTGGAATATAAAGAAACTGATGCGCGAAGTCCAGACATAAACGGACCAGCTACAGAATTCAGAGCCGGTGAGAGTAAAAAGGTTGAGTTTGCGGAAGGGCATGTGGAGTGGCGTGCGGAATGGCACAATTATACGAAATACGATTTATGCGGAAGAAGAATTCAACTCAAAGATCGAAGTATTTACCCCAACGGGAAAAGAGATTGACTCGACGGTCAAATTTATCGCCCCCCAACGCGCGAAGACTATTGTGAATGATCTGCCTCAAAGGGCGAAGAATAATTAAAATCTACTAGAAGTCGTACCCAGAGTCCTCAGGCTCTTTGAATTGGACAGTGGTGGTATTTTTCCCTCCTCTCCCCCTCCCCCCTCCTTTATTTCTCAGCCAGTCGTCCTCTCCCTTAGAGTCACTTTTGACTCGCTCCAGCCCTCTCGCGCTTCCTCGCCCAAGATGACAGCAACGAAGGATTATTCAGCGCTCCCGCTCCAAAAATACGCCTGCATTGCAGGCTAGGTCGCCAGGAGAGACTCTGGAGTACTGGAATTTTCAGTACCGCAGGATTTCTGCGGTAAAACAATGCAAGCCGTTTGGAGCAGCCAATCAAAAAAATTATTTTTTTTCCCAATTCTCCAGAGTCTCTTCTGGCGATCAAGAGCCTGAGTACTGACGTACGAGTTTGCTTTCCATATACAATTTTAAGTGTCGTCATGGCAGACTTGGAAATCCCGGATAATATGAACCCAACCAGCTGCACATGCCCGACAATTTTTTGATTTTTTCCTGCTGTTGTACATCCTCGTTCCCAGAGCCTACGATCTTTAGGTCAGCGATAGGATCGTTCAACGATTTAAAAACGTTGGGGCTCTGGGGACGAGAATGGCTGTTGTAAAGAATAGTGTGCTGCCTTGCTAATTAAGGTGATTCCGTTGAATTGCATTGCGCATCCTTGCTGCGCATAATTTTTCGCGTCCACGCAGAACATTAATGGGATTAGCTCGGAAGGAAAATAAATGGTCCTTTTCTTCTAAACGAGCACGGTGACCCCCATTTTGTAATGCATCAATTTAAATGTCATACGGTTGACCACTATTTATCGCAATTTAAAGAAAAGTTTAATACTCTACTTCGAGATATTTTTATTTGAATGCTTTAAAAAGCACGTATTTAGGCAGTGCTGCTTACGTGCACACGCAGAAAAATCTTTAATTTTTTTCATAATCTTAATTCCAGTTCAATGAAAATAGTTTGTTGTGTAAGATTAAAATAAATTTGTTGAACTGCTTCGATATTTTAATGCAACAAAAAAATTTTTCTAGAAATGATAGTTCCCTTTTCTGATTACTAGCGTTCCTAATATAAACCTCGTGGGTCATCTATTTAGTCTATTTACTATAATAGCCATCCAGGTTGCACAAAAACGAGCACGGTGACCCCTATTTTTTATTGCATTTTTGTAATGCTCATAACATAGTCATGAACTGGACCAAGTCTTAGACAATTTTAAATACTCCTTCTTTTTCAGCGGAATCACCTTAATGCTCGCCATCAATAACAGATCGGTTGTTACAAAATACAAGCCTGGGAAAGAACATGTCTTATCACTGCCTAGGAAGGAGTGAAGGTGAAGAAATCGATGAATACTGTTTACGGTTTTCGCATTCAAGGAACTACGAATAAATGTTAAATTTAATGTTCACTTTTCACCCTTGCGACTTCCATGAGTTGACAAAAAGAACGTGCATGGAAGGGTGTAGTCAGTCTTAGGACAAAAGGCAATAGCAGACTGGACAAACAGCATTTCCAAGGGCTATCTAGGCCCAAACTATTAATCACCTGGATGTGAGAAATTACATTCGTTGTTCGTCTGGTTATGCATCTCTGGTATAAAAACGGACACAAGACTCTCAACGGAGGATAGTTCGTTCAGACGCATTGTGTCCGTCTTTATACCAGATGCATACACAGACGAACAACATGTGCTTGACCAAGTTCGTCCAGACGGATAATCCGTCTTCTATACTAAATGTGGGAATAGCCCATGATCCTAGCTAGTATCACTTAACTTAGTGACCTCGCTGGTATACTTAAGAATACTTGTATTGATAGACTAGACTCAGTTTCAGCCTGTTAACATTGTTTCACATTAACACTAGACTTGTCTATTCCGCCTTCTCATTGCTTCCAATAATGACACAATAAAAACGGTCAAATTTATGAGAAAAAAAACAAAACAAACAAGAGAAGGGGGGCTGTGGCCCCCTTGGCCCCCCCCCCCCCTCCCTTCTCCATCCCCCTAAATCCACCCCTGTACCTGGATCCACATTCACTTGCAATAATAATGTAAAAGAGTCCAAAATTGGTTTAAAAGGATGTAGATGGGTGGGGGTGAAGGAACCTGGACACTGTGAATTCTTAGGGAAGGAAATGTTGAATGAGCAAAAGACAAATTAAAGCACAACTGTGGCAAAGTAAAACAAACATCAAGCTGTATTTTATTAATGCAAGAATTTCCTTTCCCGCTTCATTGTTTCTTTAGAACTTCTTACACGTAGTATCTTCACTGGCAAATTAACTAAGATTTGTAAAGTCCTTTACTGTATTTACCAGCAGGACCAACCTCTCTCACTACAGGATACTGCCACCATGCTGTATTTAATAAGTAAGTTGACATGTGGGCCAGCCTCTTGTGATTTTGTACTATGTTTGTTTTTCACAAGTTTGTTTGTTTATTGGGGGAGCAGGGAAGGTACAGTGGTTAGGGCACTCATGTCACACCAATGTCGCCCAAGTTTGATTCCCAGTGTTGACGCCATTTGTTGTTGGTCCTCATCCTTGTTTGCGAGGATTTTCTCCAGGTACTCTGGACAGTTTTCCCCTCTCCTCCAAAACAACATTTCCAAATTCTAATTCTATCTGGAGAGTGTCCCACTTAAATAAAGTGATTTTTATTTTAAGGGAGGCTTGAAAGGGATTTTATCTAACTGGGGCTCATGCTCAGGTATGGTTATGGAGATTTAGCCCAAACACTGTTTAGTCCCTGAATAAAGAGTGAGAACGTTTGGATAGCAATAGCAGTACTTAGAACAAACTTTTTAAACAGAACATAATGTACATGTTTTTAACAAGAAACGACTACTTGGTAAACTATAGAACTATGTATGTTGGCCTAAATAATGACATTAAAATTTCCAATGGCCAATTCCGACTAATGGTATTACAAATTTATCCAAAATCAAGTATTAAAAACAATATTGCTCCTGTCACACTTTTGTCTACCTGCTATTCTGAAAATTGATCACATAAATTAAGCTCTAATTCTATCGAGAATTAAGCAATGAAATGCCATAATTTGTGAATATAGAAGACCTGCTCAGAACCAAGGCCTAATGCTTTAAGTTTGTGACAAAGGATGAAATTTGTGAAACACTTTTTATGTCCTCTTGGCAAGAAGAATACCAGTCATGTTACACATAGAGGTTGACATTAAGGCAACAATGACGATGGTGATGTTCCATTGGCTGGTTTTTCACTGATACCGATTTGTGTGAAGGAAGATATTTACAAAGCTATGGAAAGTGTATTGCAGAGTAGATTATAATCCAGACCACCTGTGAAAAACAAATTTAAAGCAAACTACAGTCATGTTTGCATTTACAGTAATAAAATAAAATAGTAAAATACATATGTGTCATGTTAACTTTGGGCATAATTGGCAGAAACACACCACTGTTTGAAATGAAGAACACTTGTAATGAGTTTCTGGGGGTGTTAGAAAGGAACAAGACTATTTAGACTTACAGTATCTCTTTACCTGTTTAGTTTGAACATGGACTTTTGAGTAGTTAACTTGAATGATTCAACACATGCAATTTTTGCAAAGTACTTTTGCCAATGACAACACAAGAAAGATAAAAACTCATGTGAACTTTTTGGTGAAAAAGAAAAGCTGCAAGCAAACGCAAGCTGAAGGACAAACCTTTCTTCACACCTTGGCCTTTCTTTTTGCCATTTTTCCCAGTGAGGTGTCTGTTAACAGGTAAGCATGGCTGTTGCCTAAGAAAAATTTCAAGGAGCCCTCAAGGCCAAAAGCTGAGAAGTAAGGAGCCCAACATGTGAAGTGTTAAGTGCTGTTACAAAAAATTTTGATGCCCCAAGCATTTTCTTGGGTGCCCCAGGATACTGGGCTCCTGCTGGGCTGCAGCCTTGGTAAGGGTTTAAGATTTTGCGTGATAACATAAACCTAAGGCCTTGACAATCCTTGCCAACATGAGAAAGCTGAATCCATTCACATCTTTTATAGTAATGTTCCATACTCACCAAAAATAATGCAAATGATGTCATAAAACCTTCCTTAGTGAGTTCCCATGGTCCACCATACTCTTCTTCGTCAATCTTTTGAAAGTTTGTGAAGTATATGTACAAAACACCAGCATTTATTAAAGCAAATCTACAAAGAGAAAAAAGCCATTCTGTTTTATTATCTATATCACTAAAAGGATCAACATAAACAGAGAGTAACAATCTCCAATGTTCCACAGGGGTATGTACATAAAGTAATTAAGAATTTTGCTAATACTTTAAGTTACCGGTAATTATTAATAACACAAGTAAATAACAATTAACTATTTTAATAAAATTTTACTCCTACTTTTATTAAAAAGTACAACAGACTGTATTCATTTGTCATTTTAGCTAGAAAAATTTGTAAAACAATTTAATAATTCATATCTTGAAGCATTATATACTAGACAATCTTTTGCTCCCCATTTTTCACTGACTGCTTAGCTTGCACAAATAACCATGAAAAAGCGGCAAATGACATCACCTATATCCTCACTAGTGAGAAAATAGAAAATACAACACTCAGGACCTGGAAGTAGTTTCATATGAATTTGACCAGAGGTTTATTTTTCAGTAAAACACTCAAGTCTAAACAATTATAATAAATATTATAATAATTGAAGGGCTGAGAGCATAACTGAACTATATCAAATTTTAGGCTGTTTTTCCATTTTGCTCGGATTTGTCCGAATTTTTGCATGTGAACTGCAATTTGATTGAAAAACATAAAGTGCACACCACAATACAGTCACTTTGATTCATACTTACAATCCAATGGCAAGAATTCCTTTCAGAGGCAATATACCCCAAATTATACCTAACACAATTGCTAAAACCTGTCTGAACCAGTATATTACATCAAGGAATTCATCCTGAGGAGAAAAAAAAAGAAAAGCATTAGTCATTACAAAAAGGTTGTAACAAGTAGTCAAAATTACTGAAATCTGAATACAGGCTGCAACAGGAAACCAACCCACCTAAACCAGATAACTAATTTATTTAACAGCTGACAGTGGAAAAAGTAAAACTGCTCCCGACCAGTATGAGGATTCAATTTACTGGCAATAGAGGAGAACAGGTTGTTCAAATTTTGTGTGAGAAGGTCTAAAGGCAAAGTTTTTTAAACAGACTTCTGAAGGTGTTCAAGATGCAAGATACTGCAGTAAGTAATATTAGCCCACTTGTGCTATTTCGAGCACTATCCTAAACCTATTGGACCATATACCTGGACAGGGAGAAACAATGTCAGAGTGCAAATTTGTCCTGCCCTCTCTCAGATTGTTTGTGTGTTTTTGCACGTGACCATTTTATTTTAAATAATTTACATGGGGTCAAGTTACATAAGGATTCAAACGAAGTTTCCTCTGGAAAACATTTGGAAAAGTCTTTATTCTTAGCACGTGGTTGGAAATTGACTAGTTTTTTAACACCTTACAACTTGGTCCCATTCCTTGCAAGTCTTAATTATTCAAAACGGCCACCACTCACAGGAAATACATGAATTACAACAAAGATACAAGAAGTCAATCTTTTAAAATACTTTTGTTTTTGTAATTGATGCTCGCGAGGGTCGCCTGTGAGAAAATAAACAGATCACATGGAATGCCTGCCTATTAGTATCTCTGGCTGCTTCTCCCCGATAGCATGGCATTCTACGTCTCATTATCCCACCTCTGTCTATTAGAAATATTACCAGAAACAAATCCCAGGAAGGAGGGAGGGGAACTCCACGTAAAGACCTGCATGAAAGGGTTGCATTTCCTACCCTCTTAGTATGATGGAAAGGGAAGTGAAATTTAAAATTTTAGTAGTTTAAAGAGTCGCAAAACTAGATCATGAACCAACAGGGTAACACTATTTTAACAAAAGCTGCGAAGTGATTCCTGACAGAACAAGATGCCTGCTATACTGGCATTACGCGTGATGCTAAGGCTGATTCATTTATTCCAACTGTATGCTTCGCCGATTGATAAAACTATCCTTTCTAGTGGAATAGTTTAAGTCACAACGATCGCGTTACGTTGTTTCCCTTGTGTTACGCGACTCAGACTATCATCGGAAATTTTAGCCTCCCACGCAGAAGTTCTTAGGGCAGGAACACGTGACGAACCCCAAAGAACGTCTGCGTGAGAGGCTACGGAAATTTGTGAAATTCCATTACGATAACGTAAGCTTCTCAATGACCTCTTTTCAGTCTCGCGTCGTGGTCTAAGACATTCCTTCGCCAGGAACTCACCAATTTCCACCGTTTTACGTGTCGGGTGCTTCTTAGAAGTTATTCTTTCGATTTACCGCTTCAAAATGGTGAATTTCCGTTTGAAAATGGCACACTTGAGTCCAGAACATGTTAAAACAATATGGCGCGACAATTTTATCCGTCTTTAATAAATATATCAAATGATGCATTGACGTCACACAGGTAGGGGTGAGTGGGTCCCCTCCCTCACGATATAAGCGACAAGAATGGATTTTGATTGGCCTGCTTTTGTTGAAGACAATCAGAACAATGCATCCCGAGTAGGAGAGGGGAGAGTTTAGTGAATAAATTAATGTACAGATTTGTAGCTACTACGAAGAAAAAAAAAAAAAGAAATCGACCCGTTTTTAGACACGGTATGCCCCCTAAGGGCATCCCGCGTAAATAGTAGTATACTAGTAATATGCTTATAGCAATAATGTAGGGAATATTCTTCTGTCTTTGGTACATCTTTAAGGCATTTAAGAAAGGGGTACAATTTTTAGTTTTAGGTATGTAGAAGGGGTATCATTTCACTAAAAGTTTCTAAGTGATACAGCAAGAGGGTGAATCTCCAGGTGGGACCTCCCAGTGTAAAACTTTGCGGGGTACCTCCCTCCCTTTCCTGAGGAGGAATATCAGCCTGGGCTTTATAAGTATGCCACTTTGGGATTTCTCACACACCCTTTCATTGCTCTTGCCCACATTTCAGTAGGAAGATCAAAATGCAGCTGCATGGAGATGTGTAATTCAACATAACATTGTTTCTGCTCATACATTCTGCACATTACAGAATGGTCCAAGAGATGTACTGTGTTTTTTTTTTTTTTTTTTTGCAAGGATAATGCCCCCTAATACATAGGTCTTTTTGTGCAGATTATGACTGTGAAGGAAAGAAAGATCCTAACAAGGGTTATTGGAATCCAAAAGAAAATTAATGGTGACCTAGCATTTTTCATCTCTGAAAATGGCTGGTAACCCCCAGCCCCCCACCCCCTCCCCCTATTTTCTTTTTGGATTCCCACTTTCTATCCAAATTTTAACACTGAGCACTTTGTTGACAGGTCTCGTCTGAAAACTACCTATGGGCGATTTCCTCTATAAAGAAAGTTATTTTTTATTATTTTAATAGCCCTTGATAAGATCTGCTTTTCCCACATGGTCATAATCTGTGCCAAAATACTTCTGTACTATGTACAAGCAGGAGGCACAGTCCTTATAACATGTACCTACATGTATGCCTAAATATAAATTGAAAGTTCGTTTAGATTTGTGAAAAAGGAACAAAAAGGCAATTTCATAAATGAACTTGGTGGCAAAACGAACAAAACTTATCAATTTTCGGCACTTAGGGAATTTTCATGACAAGATTTAATAAACTAGCATTTTATTAATATCAAGCAAGTACCTTGTCCTCCCATGTAGAATTCGTCTTGAAAGCTTTCTTCATTGTTGCTGCTACCGATCCGTTTGCTGAGGCAATATCTTTAGGGCTTTTCTTTACTTTCTGTCCTGACATACTATATTCCAAAAGAGAGATTTTAAATCGAAGAAAATTGAGAAAGAATCACGAACACATGTGACTGTGCTTGCTTCAAAATTTTATTGTAGCGATGAAGAATACCGCTGACCGCCAATAGCTGTCCCATAATGCACGTGGATCGCCTTTTTCTCGTTCTCTTTCCTTTGGGTTGTTGAGAAGTGTAGGTTGTAAGGTCAGTATCGTGAAATAATCTATCTCAATTCTCGCACATCGTTGTATTCCAGTCTAAACTGCTGATCGAATTCGATTTTTGGATGATTTTTTTAATCAAAGAGCAGCTTATTTTATCCGAAACTTGAAGTACTGTGGTTTTATCGTTCTCTCTTCTCAGACGACATCTACGATGTAGAATATATTTTGGTAAAAATAAAATAGCTAAAATTACTCTTTTCGGTAAAGTGATTGCAAATTTATTTGATCGTCCCCTTGAAAACGAAATTCTGCTTGAGCGCTTGCGAGTGTATTCATCTTTCAGCTAATCACTGATACTGTAAGTTGTAGTCTTGTAGAGTTTTGTTTTGGTGGCCTTGTTCCAGCACCTCAGTTCATTTCCCTGCATCCCGGCATTATATTTGTGGGTTTAATTTGTAAAAGACTTATCCACATTTTTTTTTAAACGGATTTTTTTTTCTCGTATTATAAAATTAATAACGTTTCGAAGTATTCAAAACATTGTCAAACTTCGTGCATGGAGGCGATAGATTGATTAATATATGGGTAAGCTCATCCATAAAAGAGTTTAAATTCAAGGAAAAAAGTTCCTTTCTTGCCAAACAGATAAAAGGTATTAGGTTAAAGCCCAAACATTTGATGCAACAGAGTTGTTTGTCATGGATGAAATAGAAATAAACCAACACTGTAACATTGTACATCTTTTTAAAGAACATTTACGTTGTATATTATGTATACCTGCCAACTTTTTCTGAGTCAAATGCGTGAGATTTTTGTCTCGTCATGACCAAGATCACCGAAAACATCTGAGCCACTTCTGAAGATTTCCGAAGACTCTAAACGTTGGCGAAAATTAACGACGATATTCCGACGACCTTTGAACACTTACGATTCAAACGGATTGTAGGCATTTGAAAGCTTTTATGATTGTTATAAGGAGCAAAGAAATCATACATAACAAATCTGAAATGAAATGAAGTTTTTTTAGAACAACTCGTCCGGATTTGTGAGTCAGGCGTGAGATATTGTCCTTGATAGGTGAGATTGATGTCTCTAGTCCCCAGGCGTGAGACTCGCGCATAATGCGTGAGAGTTGGCAGGTATATATTATGGTGAACCTGATTTTTGGTAACTCAATCCTTGTCAGTTCAGATTCTTTCAAATTTGTGCTGAAAGCAGTTTCCCTAGCCTGTGAATGCAGACGTATTTCTGGTTGTTGCTTCTCTCCCCGGAAAATACTTCTGCATTCGCAGGCTACAATTTCCTGCGCTTTACTTGATTAAATCCAGGAAAACTCAATTTGGCTTTACATACACATAAATACATACATATTTAATAATCCCTCTAGTCCATAGACTATACAGGATGTTAAAAATATTAAGAATATTTAATTAAAAAATGGTTCAGGGCAGGAAAGGAAACAGAAAAATATATACCTATAACTAACTTTCTGTCTGGTTGAGTTATTGGCTGGTATCCAGCTTTGTTGACTTTAGTTGTTGTACCTCAATGTGAGTAATGCCATCTTTGTAACCTTCAGGTTTAAAACCACAGCCTTATCACCATGGCTCCCAAACACAACAACATGATACATAACAACCACTTCCACAAGCAGTGGCAGAACTATGTAAAGACATGGTTTGATCAGCCTGGGCGTAAGAAGCGCAGGCGTATTGCTCGTCAGAAGAGGGCTCTACAGATTGCACCCCGACCAGTTGCTGGTGCTCTGCGGCCAATCATTCGTTGTCCCACCTTTAAATATAACACCAAGATAAGGGCTGGACGAGGATTTACTCTAGAGGAACTGAAGGTGAGTTGGTGTTTTACTTGGGAACAGAAGCATTCATTTGACTCTTCATTATTCAATGGAAAAGTTGCATCATAATCAGCGTGCAAAGAAAGTAGTGTCCAATAGCCTGCGGCTAGTGGATTTTTGCTATCGGGCTAATGAAGTTTTTGAGGAATTCAAATGACAGAAGAACTGTGTTATCAATCCTGCGTATCAAAACGTTTTTAGGGCTGGCTGAAATGACTTTTGGGCTTGTACGTGCTAGCTACAGATTGCCGGAATGGCAAGCTGTAAAACTGACTTTCTTTGCACCCTGACCATAATATAACCTCAAGTGTATACAGATAGTGGTTGCAGCGATTTCCCTGTTAAAGTTACTCATAATATAGTGAAACCTTTCATCTTTGCTTATTTATACACAGTAAAAATTCATCAGGTCAAATACAAATAAACGTACAAGACAAACTATCAATATCAAAATGTATAAATATATAAAAATCCTAAATGTAAACAACAATCATTATTATTCTAATCCTAAAGAAAACTTGACCTGTTTTTCCAAGAATGTCATGTCTCAAGTTCATATAAAATGAGGATTAAGTAATCGCTTAAATTTTATTGAGTGATTCAGCTTGCCTAAGATCATAGGGTAGGCCGTTCCAGAGAGCTGCGCCACCATAGCTAAAGCTGTTTTTGAAGTAATTTGTTCGTGGCAAAGGAACAAACAGTGTGTTTGCAAAGTCCCTTAAGGAGTAGCCAAATTCATTGCATTTGGCAAACTTAGAGCATAAATACTCAAGAGTGAGACCATTTTACACAAGTGAACACAAGTAGGCCGTGAAAATGTGGTTGTACTATTGTTGTGGTTGTATTAACAGGTGTCTTCAGGTAAGAAAAGTATCAAAAGTAATTTCATGTTTGCTTTGGTTTTGCATTACTACGCTCTGCGATTAGATCGGTTAACAAAACTTGTGCCACTTTTTCAACCAAAGGGAATCCAAACCAAAACCAATCGTGTTTTGGCTACACACATTTTCCCACACTTGGCACCAGTTACATGTATTTGCTTTGAATTCTGATTGGCTGGTTGTGTTGTTTACATCTGTTACCGCTCTATAAAAAGCTGGATTATCCTTCTAACTTAAAGTCCTGTTGTTTTATCTTGCATCTGATGGGTACCGACATGCTAAATACTCCTGTCATAGCTCTCTATTCAGTTACATTTTACTTCTCTATACTAGGATTATCTTCATACAGTTATTTCAAGGCCAATAATTTACATGACACGTTTATGTTCACAATTAGGCTGCAGGCATCTCACGTAAAGTTGCTCCAACCATTGGCATCTCAGTCGACCACAGGAGGAAAAACAGGTCAGCAGAATCCCTTCAGGCTAATGTCCAAAGACTGAAGGAGTACAAGAGTAAATTGATTGTCTTCCCAAAGAAGGCTAGCAAGCCCAAGCAGGGAGACAGTGAGGTAACTGTATATGTACAATATTGCTGTGCCAATATCTTGAACCACAGTGGAGAAAAAACCATCTGTAAAGAATAGAACAAATGATGTAGAAAGACATAAATGTCTGAAGAATTCTTAACTACACTAGCCTTCAAAAACAATGTGAATGTGAATCTGTGAGATCATTTTTCACTGATGGCCTTTGAAAGAAAATATGTTTAATGCAATTCCAAAATAAGAGTGGTAATAAAATCTCTTGTGTGTAAGCTGTAACTATCTCCTGTTGCAATAGACCATATTTGTATTCTCTGTATTGAGCTGGAACTAGCTTGCTTTTTGCATGCAGATATTTTCATTATATTCCCCCACAAGAGCCTCTATTGAACGCTATCTGGATCCAGTTCAATACTGCAGCGTGCAAAGAAAGCAGTGTCCAATAGCCTGCGGCTAGTGGATTTTGCTATCGGGCTAGTGAATTTTGTTCTTAACTTGCCCGACAGGCAAGTGAAGTTTTTGAGGAATTCTAAAGACAGACGAACTGTGTAATCAATCCTGTGCATCAAAACGTTTTTGGGACTGGTTGAAATGACTTTTGGGCTTGTACATGCTAGCTACAGGTTGCCCGAATGGCAAGCTGTAAAACTGACTTTCTTTGCACCCTGATACTGAGAATACGAATATGATCTATTTTATTTGTGATCCCCTAAGCAAATTACATTTACATGTATAGCACACATGACAACAGCATTCTTACCAATAAGGCTATAGTATCATGGAAGGGCAGTATTCCAAGAAAGTCCACAGGCTCTGTCACCCCTTTACACTCTTATGCCATATTCATCCTGCAGAGAGATCTCTCATGCGTTCTACCATCTAATTACCTAGTTTACCAGCAAATTTAAAAGTCCTTCATTTTCCCTGGCTTTTGTCAGTCAGAGTGGGGGGGGGGGGGGGGGATTCTCAACCTGTTCTATAATTTGCTGCACTATAAATTTTTTTAAAGACAAGCTGCCTGCTGTAGCTTACAAAAGGAAGCTCTAGACTGATAGGCAAGCCGTTTCGTTGTCCTATTTAGGTCACTCCACTTTCCTGTGCTGTGTACAGCTTTTAAGCTAAAAGTTGAAGAATGAGCAACCCAGAAAGTTCTCGCATATATTTTTAAAAAGCTTAACTTAAAATAAGTGGCTTTTCCTTGAATTTCTTTATAATTTGGGTGGAAATATATAAGACATTTGATCATGACTTTTTTTAGGAACTTGAGTGCTACTCCTCAGGTTTAGGGAAACGTGAGAATTTCTTCCAGTTGTGAAATGTTTTTTAAAACATTAATTCTATTTGTTTCAAATTTCAGCCGGCTGAACTGTCCAACGCAGTGCAACTCCAGGGTCCCGTCATGCCCATCCAACCATCACGCCAGCCAATCAAGGCTCGCAAGATCACAGATGAAGAAAAGAATACTAGTGTATTCAAGAGCATGCGTATTGCACGTGCTAATGCCAGGCTGATCGGCATCAGAGAGAAACGAGCCAGAGAACAGGCCGAAGCAGATGCTATTAAGAAGAAATAATATGTGAATAAATGTTGAACTTCATTTGTTGCAAACTTGTGTTGTGATTTGGAAGTTAGCTCAATGTAACTGGACTTTCCTCACACTAGAGACCACTTGTAAATTACTTTTAATTCTTTCTGTAGACCAGCAGTAGCCTGTGAACAGGCTCCCAAGTGGCACACATGTATAGGGCGAAGAAATAAACGAGCCCGCTCTGCCGCCCAATCTCCGTTCTCTTCGCCATGTGCTCAACTTTGGGAGCCTGTTCACAGGCTACACCAGCAGTCATTTATATCTCTAGATCCACCACTGTGCTCTGCCTTGTCAGAAGTTGCGTGCGTGCTCATGTTTCTCCTTCAGCCCTTTCCAAACTACTAACAAGATATAATTGCAATCATACTTTCCCGACTGACTTGACTTATTTCCTTGTCCCCAAGGGGAGAAATAAGCCGGAACCCTATCTTTATGATAGACTTGGGAGATGCCAACGACCTTCTTAGTGAACAGGTTTCCTTTCGGCTTTCACTTGCTCCCACCGTCAGCCCATCCTCCCAAGTGATAAGGTCATCATTTGGAGTCGGGCAGGTAGTTGTGCTGCTCCCGATAAAACATTGCTTGTTTGAAGAATATTTGGTTTCCGTAATCAATAATTATTAACGGGATGGGGGGATTGGCCCTATGTCCAAACCCCAACCTGGAGGGTAGGGTGGCCTTCCCTTAACCACCGTATCCCGTTATTTATAAAGGCGCCGGATACTTGCCTTATGCCACTGTCGCTCGGCTGCAGTGGGACTGCATTACCAGAGTTATGATGAGGACATGCGACAGCCGACTTGGCGGCAGAGCCTATGACACGGTGGACATTTTCCAGCATCCATGAAGCACACCTGGTGACCCCAGTTCTCTTCACCGGGCTTCAACCCCACTATCCCAACTGAAGCTCGGGAAAAATAACGTGGTGACTTTCGATTCGGTTTGAGTCCGCAGCCATCGGCCTTTTCAATTGTATCCCTGCAAATGGGAGTTATTTTCGGACAATTATAGATCCTGAAACATTTCCTTTGGGAAGACTAAAAATGTCTTTCATGCGTGCAGTGAGTCAAACAAGCATGCGACCATTTCTTTCACAAAAGCACAGCGTCGTCCAAAAAAATGAAAGCAAAAAAATTGGGGTGGAAACTACAGGTATTACCCTTAGGTACTATCTAATGTAGCTTATCCTCATAGTCCGATTTCGTTGGACCAAACAAATATCCTGTAAGCTGACCTATTGTTTTGTTTTGTTAGGGACTGGTCAAAAAGTATAGAGTGGGGTGGGCCAAAGAAGAGAGGGGCTGGGTTGTTAGAGTCTGAGCCCTTGGTAAGGGGTGGGTCGTGCAATTTTTAGCTACCCATGGGTGTTGGTCATCCAATCTTTTAAGAGGAATAGGCACACATTTACCTGCCAACCTACAGGTGAAATTTCGCTAGAAAAAGAAAGCAACATTCAAGCTTTCTCTGAGAAGTATGCAGTAGATCAATTAAGACCTTGTAAAAAAATGCATCCACCACCTTGCGTACCTTAACATGATGAAACAAAAGAGAAAGAGAGAAAGAAAGGAGAAAGCAGAAAAGGAGAGTAACTTGACCTATGAGGATGTGGAGTGGGGAAACTCCTCTGTAATTAAGGATTTGCTGAGAAAGCAAAGAGTTTCTGTTCTTAATCTGTTTTGAAAGTCATAATCCGACAACTGAAAGAAATTAAGGAAAAAAGAAAACAAGCTTGACTTAGTGTCAGCTCACATTCAGTTGTCAGCAGCCACAGACAGTGTTTTCATTGGCAAAGACACAAGTGGCTCTGAATCGAGTGTCAGCAGCTCAGAAGCAAGCAAAGACTGTGTTCTGCAGGAAGCTGGGAGTGATATCGCCGATGATGACAATATCACTCTCGCAAAACTGGCTTCCAGCAGTTGGAGTGACAGTGATAGCGATGTATCGTTAAGCGCACTTCGCTAAACTTAATTCCTCTCAAAGCGAGGCCGGAGGCCGGAGGTTTATGATTTCCTTGGATTACATTGCAACCCAGAAAATCCGTGTTTAATGGGAGGAGGGTCATGTATTTTCAACCTTCATTTAGGGGTGGGTCAGTCAGTTTTGTACCAAAAGGAGGGGGTGGGTCATGTTTTTTTTATCCACCACCGGAATCATATTTAAAGTGAAACGAAACGATGAGTTAGGGATCACTATCTAAGCAAAGTAGGAATGACATCCAGAAAAGGAAAAAAATGCAGGAGTTTTGCCAAACGGTAAACTTTTGCGTTTGAATTTTAATTTGCATGATCTCTTTTTGCCGGAAAAATTGCAGAATAAAACCCCGCAAAATTTCATGTCAATCCAATGGTCAACTCCCAGAAATGTTCGTCGAACGACTGTCTAACTGCCACAATCTCTTGCTTCTGATTGGGCCCTGGTTGCTTTGAACGGTTTTTTCCTCGTCCCTGATTGGTTTATTTCTGCTTTCCGCATTGGGTTGGCTTCTTAGCTCGACACCAAAATCGATAATTCAGTTTTTTTGTACTAGAAACAACTGGAAGGAATTAAAAACAGAAGGTGAAACCTCGGAACAATTTAATCTTGAGCCCACAAAGAGAAACCTCTGCTAACAGGGTAAGTGTGAAAGCGACGAAATGGCCGAACTCCTGTACTTTTCTTGATTTCAACATTTTGACGGCTCAGTTTGCCTCACAACAAAGGGAGAAAAAAAGAATCAGATCAAGTGAGAAGCACCATTTTTACGCAAGTGCGGTGTTTGGCCACGCAGAATCTCGGCAGTTGGCAGCTAGCTTTACAACAGGTAGAAACTAAGCTTTTTTCTCAAAAACATTTTTCCTGTTTATCTTATGGTTTTTTGACTTAGAGTTATGTTCAAACATTATCGACTGAAGTTGTTGTTGTTTTGTTTTGTTTTTTTCGTTTTTTTCTTTTTTTCAAAGAATTAAGATGAACTTAGTTCGGATTTGCACATTCTGGCATAAGCTTATATATTTCACTTCATTCTCTTGACAATGCGCATATTTCTCACCTAACTAACATAACCTCTAAACGCTATGAATTGGCCTCTGATTGAACAACAGAAACAAAAATATATTCAGTTCACAAATTCTTTTAAATCTGTGCATTTTCGTTTTGTTCTTCACTTTCACAGCGAACAAAATGTATAAAGCTTATCGTGTCGATATTCAAGCTACAATCGATTTTTTTGCTCACTAAACAAATCTTTAGCGCTGTACTTTATGACAAACACCTTTATTTTTATTAAGAGCTAAAAATTCAAGAAACCGATATAAATTTCCTTCAGGAAAAATTGCACGTTTCCTTTTGCGCGAGCATTCGAACAAGAAACCTCTTGAGATCACTGTCTGTGACGAAATGATGAGGCAAGGTTTCCATGGTGGTACAAAGAAAAACAATCATTTCGCTTCAGCGTTTGGTGCGGTTAGTACCTATTTTCGAAGCGGGAAAATTTCGAGAGTTACGAAGTGAGTTTCAGAGAAAAAGTTTAAAAGAACAAACCAGATACGTATAGCAAACCAGAAAAAGAGAACATCTACAGTTTTTTGTTCGAAGTCGTCGAATTGCGGACGAAAACTCGATGGCTTCGCAGTTTGCGAGCGGAGAAGTTGCCGAAGATGGCAACGGAAATCGCCTGCCTACAGGGGAGCAAAAATCCAAAATACCAATCAGAATAACTCGGCTGAGCAACAACAGCAACGGAAAATTGTTCTTGGGAATCGCGACGGAGAAAACGCAGCATCTGCGGAGGAACTCCGTGGACAAACTTGGAAACGAGCGACCATCAAGAATTCCCATCAAGACAGAGTGCAAAAAGAGAAGCACAGAGAAGAAAGAACTTCACAAGAATACAAAGTCTGCAAAAGACCAAAAACCTTTCAGAAAGGACTCAGGTATTGTAATTTCTTTTCTTCTGGTAACTAATTAAACAGCAGTTTGATTTTAACCGGAAAAACATCTTTACGCTATTTTACGTAATACATTTATATTCTACATTGGCCATAATCTGCATTTAGGGGTAAGTGAGGGGGGTGGTGGGGTTAGATATATAGGGTTTATTAACAGAAATGTGGGGTGTGTTAGTTAAAGAGCTTGTTTGAAAAGATACTTCGTTAGAAAATGGTACGTATTAAGTTAAAGGCCTTGTCAGAAACCGGATGTGTTAGGGGGGAGGGGGGGAGGTAGTGGATTCGTGAGGGTATCTTCTAAGAAACAGGGGCAGATTAAAAAAAGAATGTGTTAGAACAAAGTGGAACGACTAGTAAGGTGAACTCAGTAATTAAGGGAGGGGCGTATTAGAGAAGAGGACCGTCTATTAGAGAGAGAAGAGAGATTGATTGACTGATTGATTGATTGATTGATTGATTGATTGATCGATTGATTGATTGATTGATTTATTCATTCATCCATTGATTGACGCTAGAGATATATTGATTGGTTGATTGATTGATTGATCGATCGATTGACACTAATTAACAATTAGACGGCGAGCTCGAGGTTTCTATCGCCTGTGATAGTTGGCGAGGGGCGAAGCCCCGAGCCAACTGATTGATTGATTGATTGACTGATTGATTGACGCTAGAGATAGATAGATAGATAGATTGATTGATTGATTGATTGATTGATTGGGGGTCTGCCAAAGACCTGGACGAATTAAAGAAGGGGTTGTCTGAGACGTATTATGGGTTGGCGAGATAACGTGGTAGAGAAGGAGATCTAAAAGTAAATGGGTGAATTAGATAGGCATTCTATTAGAAAATGGTTTCTTCCTTTTTTTTTTTTTTAAGTGTTCTGTCTGTAAATAATGAAAATTAAATGTTTATTATTTATAACAGCCATGCATAATTACAAAGAGCACAGCCATTACAGGGCCTCCAAGGAAGTGAGACCTCGAACAACAAGACAGTTCACTCGTTTGGAAAATAAAAAGGTAAATAATTAACCCACAATCAGTCATGCTAGCGACTCCATCTCGTAGCCACAGACCTTGGGATTATTCTTGATCAGCTGGTTCCCTGTTAGTCAAGGAACCCTGAAATGACCTGGATGTGATGTAATAGGAACACTTTGACAGGAAACCCTTTTCTTCAAGAGAGCACCACGTTTTAATTACGACAGCAAATGTCAAGCGATAAGGCTCAGAGTAAATTTGAGTAAAAATCTGCTGGTCCCACTCCAAAAGATTCTTTTGTGGAATGAAACGATTGGCATGAACTGCTTCACCGAAATATTCAATTGAAAATCTAAAGTTAAGTTCAGTGCGGATGTTAATTACCTAGGATGATTAAGTTTGATCTTCGGTCTGAAAAAGTGATCGTTTATGCTGTTTTTTACAAACAGGTGACCAAGAAGGAACCACGTGATGATAACCTGGCCAGTGATATCTCACCATCTGAGAGGACAGATGACGTCACGCCACCTTTGGACTGTGACTTTGCCTGTGAGAATACAAATCTTATGTCAGCAGAAACCACCATGAACACCAGTGACGTCGATAACGACTTCCAAAGCCATTCAACCGCAAGTTCTGAACAGCAACCGCCGAATATGCAACTTTGGTTGAATGAGACAGCCAAGTAAGTAAAATAAATGATCAAATTCTTTTATTTTTTTTGTAGTGCACGGGTGCATGTACTTTGCGCGACAAATTAAGGCGCTACTTGCTAGTTGCACGCTTTTGGCTTGAGGATGAAAAACGTTAACCTTGTTTTGGACTAAAAGCATAAAAAAAAAAGATCTCTTGGTTACGACACTTACTTGCAAAGACGGTAAAAAAAATAGTTGCGAAGCCAACCCTCTAAGATTGCCTTAGAAATAACAACTGGCCAGCAACTGCAATAGGTCCGTTCTCAGATAACGCTCCCCGGCCTGCTTGCTGCTGTGAAATTTGCCTCGAATATGTGTTTGAAACTTTCGAGTCGTTGTATGAAACTGAGATGTAGCACAGATTATCGTGAGTGCTATCTCATCAAAAGTTTGTGGCTGTTTCTCAGAAAACAATTTTCTCTCAAGCTCGTAACGTGGTTCACAGACTGACATTTGGTTATTGTGTCTTTTAATCATTTAGGGAGAAAAAAGAAGACACAAAATATGAATTCGAAAACAATGACATCGGTGAAAACAACAACATTATGATGCAAGATGCCATCAGGGCAAGTTCGGCCAAAGAAATTGAACAGCCCAACAATGAAAAGAACACAGATAGCGATGAAGAGTTTGATCAGTATAACCCCATATCAATGGACAGCGAAGGAAAAGAAAAGATGGCTGGGTTCGAGGACAAAGCAAGACTGCTTCAAGCACAATTTGAAGTGGAAAACAGAATAATCGAAGAAAGAATCAAGAATATCCGCGAAGAGTTGAAAACCAGTCAAGAAAAAGAAGCTACCATCAGTCAGGAGTGTGAGGAGATAAAGACGAGAACTGATGATCTCAGTGAGGACATGAGGCGCTTAGAGAAGAAGACTGTGGAAGGAGAAATGTTGGAAAGAGGAGAGAGAAAGAAGATCGGAAAGGAGAAGAGGAAAGTTAAACGCAAACTTAAGAAAATAAGAGCCAAAAAGTCAGCGCCAGCAGCAACTCTCGGGAGAGAAGAAATTGAAGATGAGCTGAAGGATGACGTGGGCCTCAAAGAGCCACGCTCTAGTGCCAAACAACCATTTGTTCATTCTGATGATGAAAGTATCCTATCAAAGGATGGTTTGAAGCATATGGGGTCTGCAAATACTGTGGTGAGCATTTCTGAGCAGCTTCTACGACAAGAACTACTAAACGCTTTCAAAGCTGCAACAGCAGTCCAAAGCACGAAGGCATACAACGGCGTCAGTTGTGTAAAAGAAAAGTCTCCTGAAATCGAGATGAATCATGAAGTTTCGTTTCAACAAGAAGACCATCAGAAAGAACTGAATCGTATTAAAGACGCTCCGTCCGAAGTTTTACATGAAGAAAAGGCACTTTGCAAAACTAGAGAAAGCCATTCGGTATCGCTGGGAGAAGCTGAAGAAGAGAGGAATAATTTTCTGACCGAAATTGTTGAATTGACCGGAGACAATGAGAAGCTGCAAAATCAGGTTGCTGCCATGAGAGAGGAGACTAAAGCATTTGAGATCGAAAAGAAGAGTTTGCAGACTGAGTTGGGAACAGTAAAACTTGAACTGAAACGTCTTACATTCAGTGAGCTAGCAGCCAAGAAGGAGATTGCGAGTGAAATGGTCATTTATTCGGAAGAGATCAGAAAAGACGCGTACTCCAAAAGGAAGGAAAAGAAGAGAAAGCATGAGATAAGAAAGTTAAGGAAAGAAAAAGGAGATATAGAGGAAGAGCTAGTGAATACGAAACGACGTCTTACACGAAAAGAACACGAACTGAATCAAACGAAAGAGAATCTAACACTCATGGCAGAGACCGTGGATACTCTCAAACAACGTGTGTTAGAAATGGAGAATTGCCTGGATTATTTCTTTGATAACTCCAACACATTTAATTCTGACATTTCCTCCATTCCCGATGACTGCAGCTTAGATGATTCTGCGTCGTACTTGGATATCTGTTCGGTTAAAGAGGACGAAACTCATAGAGAAAAAGAAGGGACTGAACAAGAGGGGCTGCCCGGCTTTGACAAAGAGGTGCAGGCTGATTCAAAAGGACTAAGTAAAGAGGAACTGAAGTCTTGTCCTAAAGAGCTGACCTCGAAAACAGATGAAGAAACTTCTGCACGTTTGTTGACAACAACAAGGACAGAGGAAGGCTCCAAGGTGGTGGAAACACAGTTGCTGCATCTGTATCAGATCCTGAAGGGTTCTCTTCAAGAACTACAAGAATTAAAAACAACGCTTGGTCGAAGACAAGAATCGTGGAAGACT
This sequence comes from Pavona decussata, assembly GCF_977016875.1. NCBI lineage: Eukaryota > Metazoa > Cnidaria > Anthozoa > Scleractinia > Agariciidae > Pavona > Pavona decussata. Next base: position 813,125 of record NW_028145510.1, on the reverse strand, counting down.
AAAAAGTATGAACGTATGGTGGATGAAGTAGCGTGGCTGGGCGACGAATTATATGCAAGAGACAATCAGCTAGAAGCATTGAGGTACGAGAGCATTGAGATCATTGCGAATCGTGATGCCACTATTCAGCGACTTGAAGGTGAACTCGAAAACGCGAAGACTGCGGAAACGTATGAAGGTATGGTGGATGAAGTAGCGTGGCTGGGCGACGAATTGTATGCAAAAGACAATCAGCTGGAAGCATTGAGGTACGAGAGTATTGAGATCATTGCGAATCGTGATGCCACTATTCAGCGACTTGAAGGAGAACTCGAAAACGCGCGAATTTCCTTAAAGCAAATAACCGGACTGTTAGAGCACACGGAAGCAAAGCTACAAAATCAAAGGTCACTTCTTACTAGCGCGGAAACAATGCATGAAGGCATTGTGAAACAGCTTGAGGGAGATCTTCAAAGCACACAAATATTGTTGAAGGAAAAGGCAGAAGCTTTAGAGCACATTGAAGCAAAGCTACAAACGTCACTTCTTGTTAGTGAGGAAGCAAAGCATGAAGAGATTATTAACCAACTTCAGGAAGATCTTGACAAGACGCACATCTTATTAGAGGAAAAGGAATATGCACTAGAGCAGACAGAAGGAGAGCTTCAATTACAAAAGTCACTGTTTGCCAGTACTGAGGGAGCATATGAGGACATCATAAAGCAGCTTCAAGAAGAACTCCAAGACATGTACACTTCGTTAAAGGAAAGGACAGATACACTGGAGAGAACAGAAGTAACATTACAACTGCAGACGTCCTTTTTCGAGAGTACAGAGTTGAAATACGAAGGCATTATTGAGCAACTGAAAGAAGAGCTCGAACGAATCCACACCATGTTAAAGGAAAGAACAACTGCACTAAGGCAAACACAAGCAAGGCTTGAGATCTGCCTGAATGAGAAGAGCCAAGATGCGCATGCCCAAACTACTAGGTTTGGAGCTATGGAACTAACGCGAGATGAAATTGAACTCGTATTAGCTGAGCTTGAGCGTGCCAAGAGCGAGAAAGCAAAACTCTTACAAGACGTTAGTGATGCTACTGCGCGTTTGAAACTTGAGAAAAGGACGGCACGTAGAGACAATGTTGTTTTGTGGGAGCTGTTTAACGCCGCTTTAAAAGAATTAGAGGAGAAAACGCAACTAATTGGGGATTTGAAGACGGATCTAACGGAGTCAAGAATTCAAGCTGCCAGGCTCGATTCCGAGAAACGAGAGATGCAGGAGTACGACAAGAATAACAAGCAGACTATAAAATCGTCAAAGTCCATGATTAACTCAATAAAACAGGAGAACTATGAACTGAGAAACCGACACCAGAGACTTAAGATTGAATTGCTGCAGGGGACAGATGGGATGACTCAAGATGGAGAAGATGACTCGCCTACTCGGCCATTAACGGTAAGAGGTGTCATTTATCACTTGAATGTCAGATATGGCGTCTACCTTCCTTTAACAATGTTCCATCACCAATCATCTGCATTCCAAGTGTTTTGATAGTGTTTTCCAGGGATCAGATTCACGAATATCTTCTAAGATAAGATATCCTAAGCATTGTTTCTGAACAATAGTCTGTTGTTAATCCAACAATAGGCTTTTGTTAAGAAACAAAACTTAAGATAAATGTCTATAGATAGCTCTAGAAATCTTGATGACGTAATCAATCCCAGTGTGCTACAAGGTCAAACTAGTGTACGTTAGGATACTGTAATCAGCGTGGAATTTTTGTTGAAAAGGGAAATATTTTTTTGCACCTGTGAGAAATGAACGAACAAACACTGCTGCATTGCCAGTGGCATTTATTTTAGCACAATCTTCGACAATTCAACAACCCAAAACCAATATTAATAGTGGTATCCGTTCTTCTGCTTTTGGTTTCTACACACAAAGAGCCAATTTAGACGCGAGGCCAGACCACAAACAAGTCATAAAGGGATAAGGGGATTTGTTTTTAAAGAAACTGTGGTGCTGCGTCGGTGGGGAGCAGAAAGGAATGTTTCCTTTATCAACAGAGTTGATGGGGTAAATTGACCACCGTAAAGAGGTTCGAGTGCTGACGTTCCGAGCGTTGGCCCTTCGTCAGAACGGCTAACACTCGAAAAGCTAGCACTCGAATCTCTTTACGGTGGCCATTTTACCTTTAATTGTCAACTCTGTTGATAAACCAAACATTCACAGACAACTTAGACCAAGGAAGCTGCAGTCGTCTTGTCCCATTATGCTTTTAATGACTCAAGACTACAGCAAGCAGAAACCTTTCACTGAATTTCTGTCCAATCCATTATAACATTGCTTTCTTCTGTTTTTGTTTTCAATATGCAGTGGGCCGAATTAGACGCGCAGAGTCAAATAAACAATCAGAAACTGGACCTCAACCTGAGCTGCTGACCTGAAATATTTCTTGCAATTGAAATTATTCTGTCTATCCTGCATGTTTATTTATAAATTTTCTCATTAACTTCTTGGAAATTTATCAATGTGCAATTCAAATAGTTTCTTAATTCCGTATCTTAATTTAGTCACAAAACCGAAAAAAAAAAAAAAATGAGACAAAAACATTATTGATGATAAGTATTATCTTAGAGTATCTTAATTCCGTATCTTATTCTAGTCAGAAAACAAAAAAAAAAAAAAGAAAAATGTTTGGTGTCAAATAGTATCTTAAATCCGAAACTTATTTCAGTCACAAAACAGAGAAAAAAAGTTTCTGATGTAAAATAGTATCTTAATTCCTATCTTGTTTTAGTTCCAAAAAAAAAAAAAAATACATTAATGTCAAATAGTATCTTAAAGGGGAAGTATCGCGGGGATTTTGACCTTTTGTGGTGAAATTGGTGCGACCACATCTTCACTTAGTTACAAAATAATTCCAGAACATCAAGAAAAAGAAATCAACTGAATTCTTGAAAAGAACAACTTATGACCTGCTCTAGTGTATTTTAGAAACGAAAAAGCGAGAACTTGAAAACAGTTAGCCTAACTGTTTTCAAGTTGCGGCCTATTCTAACCCAGTCGCCTTAGTACACTGGGGTGACAATCTACAACAAATTTGAGCAATACTTTTAAGTTTCTGTTGACAAAAATAAAAAATAAAAGAAAAGAAAAAGTCTTGGAGTTTTTGATATAACACCAAATTCCCGGATACTTTCCCTTTTAATTCCGTATTTAAAAAAAAAATTGGTGTCAAATATTATCGTAATTTGTCTTTATATTATGCCTCAAACATGGTTAATTCACACGGAAATCATTTTTTTCTGTTTACATCCCAAATATTTCCTAGTAAGCTTAGCCCAATTCAATTGGACTTTTTTGTAATTTCAGCCATAACATGAACTGGTAATTTCCAGTAAGTGAGAACGTTCCAAGCCCGGCGAACACGTAATCAGTTCCATAATTGAAGTCTAATATGAGGACATCTCGATAACGTAGTAAGTCATTTGTGAAATCACTCTCTAATCAGCGAAATTTGGCCAGTATCACTTTTCCAATGTGAATTGCAAATTTGGCATACACTAAATTCAAGTTGTGTATAATTTTTCATCTTTCCACCGTTTTTTCACTCTGCAAGCAAAGCCTTTCTTTTTATGACTCAGTAGAATTTAGGGAGGCTCTGCTCACAGGGTGTCGATTTTTCTCTGAGTAATCTTAAACCAATTGCAAGCAAATTGATTTCTTTTAATGTAAAATAATTCTGATGTAAATAAGAGCAAAATTTATTGTTATTTTATCATTTCATTTTATCGTATTTCATTTACAAATGTATTTTTGTGACGAATTTTTTGCGAACACAGAGCAAACGCAATTGCGTTGCAAAAACAATATTTGTATAAATAAATTGTACGTAAATGTAATTTTGATTTGTTTGGAGTGTCCACTTTGATTTTCCTGTCAGAAATACCAAGGCCCTGATCAAACGTCAAACTTCACATGAGACGAACTAATTTCATGAACTTACTTCGCTCAGTTTAGCTCATCTCATGTGAAGTTCGACCGGTTTGATCCGGGCCTAAGACGTCTTCGGGAAACTTTGGATCATGTACAAACGTTTTTACCTGGATACCTTATGAAGATCATCCGTGCAGGATTATAGGATGGAATGAGATCTTGTGTGGTTTGGTTGCATCTACATTAAAATCACGTTCAGTTCAGAACAGCTCTGTTTGTGATGCGTTGTGAGGCTAGAAGGCCCAAAAACACATTGACGTTTACAAATTCTAAATTCTTGAAACATGGAGGTACTAGATACTTCGAGAATGGAGCTTCCACACGATACAACAAACGCAGCCTAGTTCTTGCCTCGTCATCTGCGCGAAGGGGCATGAAACGGGGCCGCTTTGTACGCGCGAAAAATACTTTCGCGAGAGTTTGTGTCCGTGATAAAAAAAACCAAATCTTGTTCTTTCATAAGATGAGGACGTATTAGGGGCCTGTACAATTCTTGAGACAGAAAACAGGACACAAAGGATCGTAAAATCAGATTCTTTGATTGATTTTCTTCGAAAAAGCAGAGATATTGGGACTATACAACCCTCGAACTGATCCCCAAATTGACACTGAAATGTTCCCCAACCCCGATATAATCCTCCAATTTTTTCACGCTGACTCCGAACTGATTCCCAAGAAATTTTCGTAATGGAATGGCATGGTTCACTGCGGAACCGAAAACAGTTCTGCCCTTGATAATTTAAAAAAAATGCCGCGTTTTTAGAGTAGTGGACACTTTGGACTCAGGTGTTTGCACTGACCTGGAGCCGCTGAGCAGGAAAGATGCTCTGAAAGCCTTGTGAACAAATTAGGTAATGGTGATTGACAAGGAATAAAAATCAAAGCTTTTAAGTCAATGCAATCTCAACACACCACAGTTTATCTACACAAACCAACTACATTAAAACAAATCCTGGAAAGTTGAGAGTTACATTGTGGAGATTTTCAACGCACCAAGAAAAAAACACCAAGTTTTCTGTAGCTTCCATGGTGGACACTCTTTCTCTGGCAAGTTGTTATCCATACGGGAAAATATCAAACCTCTCTTTAGGGACAGTGCCTACTAATACCGAAGTATTTTTGCGCGGTTAATGACTATGCGGGAAAAGCAGATCTTAGCAAGGGCTATGGAAACCAAAAAGAAAATTGGGGGTAACCACGCATTTTTTAGTGATAATTAAGCTACAATTATTTTAGAAAGCAGTAAAATACAAAGTAATGTATGGCATTTTCTTCCAAATTTAAGCTTAATTATCTCTGAAAAATGCATGGTTACCCCCAATTTTCTTTTTGGATACTAAGAGCACTTGCTAAGTTCTGCTTTCTCCTCATAGTTTAAAACCGCGCAAAAACTCCCTGTATTACTAGGCACCATCCATAGGAAACCCGAGTATCACGAGATGCAATCTCGTTCCCAGAGCCCACGTGTCTTTTGGTCAGCGCCAAGTTGGCGCCAAGTTGGCGCTGACCAAAAGACACGTGGGCTCTGGGAACGAGATTGCACGAGATGCGCAGAACGTATGCGCAGTAGCAATAGTAGGCACCGTCCTTAAATTATAATATTTTCACTTATATAACAAGGGAACATTTCAAAATCAGTCAAGTTTTGGTTTTGCGGCGCTTGGATCAGCTTCCTCTTCCTCATCCGATTGTTCTTTCAGTTCTTTTTCTTCTTGATCCTCATCCATGATTTCAGCTCCGTCCTCAGTTTCATCCAAGTCTTCCTCCTCGGGGCCGGGGTCAGCAATGCACAGCATGTAAATAACGAATGAAAACACAAGAAGGGGAAAACCAAACATGAGCAATGCAGCAATCGGCTGGGTGGTCCAAATATCCTGTATGGAAAAGATAACATGTTTTCTCAGTAAACAACGATTCTTTGCCACGAATGATTAAATGCCTTAATTTCCACGATCAGCTCCCAGCTGATCTCATAGCTCAGTTGGTTAGAGCGCTGGTGATCGAATCCAGAGATCGTGGATTCAGATCCCGCCGATGTCAAAGATTATTCTTTGACATTGGGACTAGTTTTTTAGTGTAGCGAAATTTTGGGGAGATCATTCGCTAAAGAAACCACTTTTTTCGTCACAATTTAACAGTGGCTCTCTCTAAGATCCTCTGATAGACTCAGGGGCACCCAACGGTTTTTTTTTTCGGTCGAATATCTCTTCCGAAGGTCATTGCCCCCCTCGGAAATTCGGATTACGAGCGACTCTCTCTAAGATCCTCATATTCAATTTTCAAACAGTAATTAAAGCTTATGATTGCAATTCATCATATTATTAGCGTGAAGGGTCATCGTTTATGACTAGCGAACTAGGAGGTTTTGAATGATCTGTTTTCTCCGGAACTGACAGCTGCAAGTCTTGCAAAATTCACGATCTCACCGCACAGCTCAGGATGTGAAAAGTTAAATTTCTACGTTCGTATTTCATATTTTTTACCTACTTGCCAACAGAAGTTGATCGAAGATTTATCAGCAAAATCTATGTTTTAGATGAAAATTGAATATGAGTATCTTAGAGAGAGACGCCCTTATATTCTGAACAAAACAAGCATTTTCTTTAGCGAAGATCTCCTCAAACTTTCCCAATGCTATAAAAAACTAACCCTTTCAAGTTGTTTTCGGAAGGGCAAATGCATTGATACGCTGTTAAAGTTCAAAAAAGGCCAGCTTGCATTTTTTGAAAGCCGACATCAGCTCGTCAATTCGAGAATAAGATTCTGTTTGAAAGAAATGTGATGGTATATTTCCAGCCTGGTGAATGAATGAGAATGATGATTATTCAAGAAAGTGACGCAGGCATACTCCTAAAATTTTTGGCAACTTAACTTTTCAGCTAGAGATTCCGAACAAATCAAACTGAGTTGGGTTACACAAATTTGCCTCTACGGTCAATCCACTTCACGCGTGACCAGTATTTCCGAGAATGGAACGAACATTCAAATTTCTCTTCGTAATGTCCGGCATGTGAATAGAAAGTTTAACATTTCTCTGGAAATCTTTCCGAAAAAGACAAATTAACTGAAAAAAAAGATTCAAAATGCTTGGGAAACAATTGTTATTCTTAAAATACTTAATGCTGTAATGTAAAGAAAAATTCACAGCTTTATACCGTTAATAAACTAGGGAAATTTCTACGGGAACTCTGAAATCTCGTTGGCGATGTTCAAAGCTGACATGTAAATTTCAAGACTCCGTTCAAATTTCAAAAATACCGTTAACGCGTGACGTGGATTGACTGTGAAAGGCCACGAAAGGTGTGGGAATACAGGAAGCAACATTTTTAACTACTTTGCTTCAATGTTCTCGTTAAGTGCTCCTGATAGACTGTACGGTCAATTCACCATTTAGTATTTTCACTTACATAAACTGTCCTGAATAGATCCCAAATTCCCTGCAACAAAAACAACAAAAAAGGAGATTACCCTAGACATAGAAGAAACGAACTCGGCGAAATAAATACAACTGGACCTTGATCACTAACAACTATCTTTGCATACCCTATAAAGCCTCTGGAAATATGAATCTCCTCCGTATCCCTGAAAAGTGGGAAGAAAAAACCCTTCAATATTTGAAGTTACACAGTACTTTAACAAGAACTCAAGACTAACGGTAGCCAACTAGTTACAGACTAGTAAAAATTTAGTTTCGGCTCGTAAGTTTTGCTCTTTGCATAGCCATGTTGGCGAGTAACATTTGTACAGCACTGTAAGGTCAAACAAAAATGAAAAATTATTTATGCGAATCGAGAGAAGAGAAACTAATTAAAACAAAGACTGTTAGCAGATTTCAGACTTCACTGCCTTAATTAAAAAAAAGTTGAAACAGCCAAAAAAGGAACAAACGATTCACTTTTCCAAGTTTTCCTGTTATAAAAGCAACAAATGGCAGAATCTGCTTCCCGCCACATGCGAAAAGTTTGTTTTCGCTAGTAAAATCAGACCTGTTACTAGACTTACTAGCCACTGCCGGGGCTAGTGAGCTAAAAAGTTACTCTCAAGCCCTGCTTAACAGTCAATAACATTGAGTGAATATTGTAAAAATTATGAACTACTGTTTGCTTTCTCTGTTTTCTTTGTTGAGACAATATTATATGATTGTTAATGATTCCAGAGACCATACCTTCACACGGCCCTCCAACACGTCATCGAGAAAGGACGTAAGCTTTTCTTCTGAAAAGTCCTCTTTTAGTTCTGAATACTGCTTCAAGTAATACACATGATCCGTCGAGTTGTACACCATCAGAAATGGTGCTGTCAATGAGCTGAAAGAAAATAATATCGTAATCATTACAATATGATGTAAGAAATTAACATAATTCACGCTGTTTAAAATGTTCTGGCCAACAACACTCTATGGTGAATAACTGTTACCAGTTCTATCAGATAAAAGTACATTAGGAGCGATGGAAAAAGCTACTTACAAATGTAACATAATAAATACTAATTTTAAAATACCAAATGACTATAAACATCATTTACAAAGAAAGTAAAATAGCTAAAGGAGTGTTAAGGGCGGTTTATACAACAGAAAAAATGGTATCATTGGCTCCAATAAAAGATGGAACAGCTCCGATAATTGTATCTGTTCAACCACAAGCCCTGTTTTACATGACAAGAAAAAGCATGGCAAGAAAATTATAAAAAGTGGTACGGTACCGCTGATTCTTAAAGACTCAACTAAACTTTTATCCATGCTGTTCTGGGTCATTAGGCACCTACATACCCAGAATTAATGACATGGATAAAACATGGGTATTTCTTCACAAAAACTGTGTGTGCCGGCCTTACTATTTTGAATCGGTTCTGGGCCATTTTTTCTCTGTAAAGTAACAGCTCTCATGGTCCCAGATAGAATAGGTAAAGCTTATCAAACCATTCCAAGTTTTGCTAGAGCCACTATTTTTCTGTCATGTAATCAGCCACTTAAAGACTCTCTGGTTACCAAGATGCAACGCGCGCATCGGAAGAGGTTTGGTATAATATCAAGCCTCCATTTTTCGCTTTGTGTGTAGATCGCTCACAGAATCCCTCTCCATCAAAGCCATTCTTTTGGATTTGCATACGACTAGCGCTTTCCATCAACATTTTCACTGTTATTCTTTAGTGTGAAGTTGATATTTTCTTCTTGAACGGAATTCTAAAATCGGTTGAATGATGTAAAGTGTATTTATATCTATGGGATTTAAAGGAGACTCCAAAATCCAATTAAAAAAAAAAATTAGTTGTCACCTCATCATGATGTTTGCTGCTATAGTGTCTCCCAGCATCCAACCAAACTGGAAAAACCTACAAACATAAATGTTAAACAAACAAGCCGGTCCTTTTAGTAGCCTGCAAGATGACAGACCCCTCTTCATGTTTTTGTTTCTGCTGCAGTTTGATTGAAACAGTTTGTATCAAATGTCCAGGCTCTGGTTGTTCAAAGAGCAGACAACTTTATCCAGTGGATAAATTGCTATCCAGCGGGTAACGTGTACTCCAACTAATTACATCCGCTAGTCAGATAAAGCTATCCACTCTTTGAAAAACCGGGGCAGTGGTTAAACCATGTTGCTTGACCTATCGGTAATTGATTTTTTATCTGTATGGTGTATACAGTAAATATGTCAACAGACCTGCAAAAATTCTTCATTACAGTTTGAGACATTTGACTGCTAAAATTATACCACCTGTTTCTTTCTTTAATAGATAATCTTTAATAGGTAATGGGTCTTTCAACTTATTTTGTGCATTTTGACAATCCCTTTGGACAATACCCTCAATACCATTTGGCATAGCTATTCCAGGCGTGCAAAGAGATAAAATTTCATCATTGTTTTAAAACTCTTCAGCTTGTATCACTTTGCAAGAAATATACAGCCTGCTTGAAAACCTTCAATTTCCTCAAAAGACCTTAAATTTGAAAAGCAAAAACAAAACAAAAACAAAGGAGATTTTATGAGTGTCAACACAAGAACGTAGGGTGTTTCTTTCTCATTTCACATTTTTTGTCAAACTTGGCGTGTTCCAGCCTGCACTCTGCACTTGCACTGCTATCTCACACAAAAGGTTACCCACAGAGTAATAATTGTATACAAAACACTTGGCACTTACTTGTGGAACTTTTCCCTTTGTTTTGTTGCCACACTTTTTACAACGTTGCTAACTCTACAGAGAGAATATTCGTCAAAACTTAATCACGTAAGTTGGAGATAGGGGTCAAGATAGTTATATGTCAGTTAATGTTTTAGCAATAGTGACAAAGATCCTACCTTTGCTTCACAGATTGGTGATGTTTGGAAAATATATACCTTGGGATGGTTCCCAAATTAAATGATAGATGACTTGGATACAACAAAACTCAACAAATTCCCACAAGTTGGCCAAAAATCAAAATAAGTAATAACTAGAAACATGTTAATTAAAAAGACTTTGGCCCACTGTCGGTTAACCATGTTGACCATAAAGACAGGCCATTATAGACAGCCAACTCAGTCAGCTGACAATAATAGTAGTAAGAGTACATGTTATACACATTTTTGCGGCAATTACCAGTAACATCATGATCACCTTTAACTGCCTTGAGGAATGATACTTTATACCGAGACACACTCAGTTTTCACTCGTGTTACACCATTTGAAAGGTCTTAACTCCTCAATGGAAATGAAAATTGTGCCTTTGACAGAAATTGGAACTTTCAAACATAATTTCACATAGAGATATTCAAAAATTATACCTGCCCGTCAGCAATCAACATATACATGTATATAACTTGCTTACTCATGAAACAGCAACCTAGTTCCCAGGGTCTCTCTTCTTCCCACCCCCTGGAGCGAGAGAGGGATCTAGGTTCATGAATCAGTTACTCAATGCATACAAGAATGTTTTTGATTACAAATAATTAATAACTGTCACAAAAAAGAGTTGGAAACATTGTAACTAAGGGTACTCAACTATACTACATTCATGGAGATAGTGAGGGGTACAATTTTACACTTAAATGACCAGATCTTTTGAAAACCATCTTTGTGGCAAAAAGTCATTGAAATTCATGAAATATTGATGAAGTAATGTGCCACATCATGGTACTTGGACAAAAGAGAGCTTATCACTAACTCAGACCTTTCATTGATCTTCTTTTTGCTTTTCTGTTCAGCAAAGATGGCAAGCATCATTACTTTGCCTGAAAGAGTGAGAAAAGTTGTGTGTTCATCAACTACAATGGGCACACATAGAAATTGAGAGCAAACAACCTAATATTGTTTTAGAATAAATTTTGATAACCACAATATGTCACTGAAATTAAAAGTCTTAACTTTATAACATTACTTTAAAGTAAGTTAATCACTTATGCTGCTATCTATCACTGATATAAAGTTAGTACCAAAACCAGTAATTTAGACTTCATTCAAGAATATTAACTTAATTGAACTTGAACTTGAACTAAACATGGAAAGCTTCACTATATGAATCCAATTCTTACCAGTTTCAGTAATATCATGAAAATTGGATCTGGTCACATGAACAAAAGCTTCATATCGTTCACTGTTTACCCACTCAGACACATTCTTTTCACTGACATCTTCAGGAACTTAAAAAAAAAAAACATACAGAGTCAATTAGGACTAATGCAAATATGGCACAGCTGAATTTCTTCAAGCAAACATTCTTGCAAGCACAAACAGCTCTGGCAGGGTTGTGTTACGGTATATCTATTATGGGTTAAATAATTTATAGTTTTGACAGCACTGAGGATGTTTCAGTCTGTAATGTACCTTTGGTAAAAGCAATAAAAAACTAACCAAAACACAACTACTTTTCAGAATATTTTTGGTATCTTAACAAGGGACATTTACTGAATTTGAATTTATTAATATTCCTTTCAAAATTTCCCAAAAGCATGCACACCTGTCACCAATTTCTATACAGAACAGTAAACATCACATGTACAAACATACCTTCAAACATGAAAAAGGTATCATCTTTTGAAACTGCAATAGTTGGTGCTTTTACTTGAACATCCTACAAGACACAGACATTAAACTGATTATCCTACAGCTGAGTTTAATCGTCCATAAAAGTGAAAGGGCAAGGAAGAGTCTAAAAAGTTTACCTCATTTCTGGGAGCAGTGGAGTACTACAGAAGGAGACAGTAGGCTACTTTTTTTGTAGAAAAAATAGTATTTGTCAATTCTTTAACTGAGACTCTTACGTATGCTAGAGCATGGCGACATGCTCTGGTTTTCTCAGCTGATCTGACAAAGTAATGATTTGATCATAAAGCAAATGACAGCTTCACAACAAAACTACTTGGAGTAAAGCCAATGGAGTCCATAGCCACTGGTCAGTAGATCATCAACAAAGTTAACAACAGTGTGCAAGCACATCTGGCCTAGGATTTTCCTTACTACAATATACTGTACATGGCCTTTTCATTTATGCAAACATCACGTTTTCTCACCTTGGGTAATGCCTCTTGATTTATTTGATAAAAATAACTTTGAATTACTCTTTTTTCTGCAACTTGTGAATAAATATCCTGAAAGAAGAAAAACAAGTAGATCACTGTTCATCTATTTTTGTATATTTATTATTTGTTGCTAAACATGTTCAGTTATATGGGCCAACCTGGGCAAATGGGGAAACTAATGCGTGTGGTCCTTTGGGATATTAATCTACAACCTTTATTTACTAAGCTAAATATACAGTGTATATAAATCAGAAAGGATCAAAATGGTTTTAATAATTATTATTTTAACCCTTTCCTGCCCAAGAGTGCCATATGGCACAAGACGCAATAATGAGCTCAGTATTTGGTCAATTTGTGTGAAATTTGCACATCCAAGAGATCTTTGAAAGATCTATGAATTGAAGGCATAAAATCATGCCCCCCTCCTATATGAGACTTGATTTACCACCCCTCAAACTTTTGGATTTTTTTCCTTTGTACGTTAAGGGTCCAGTTGATATCTTACAACAAGCAATAGACTGAGAGCTGTACATTAAGCTATAATTTAGGGGGATACCCAGTATGTACAACGAATAAGAAAATTTTGAATGTTTTTTTTTTCTTTCGTTTTGGATTTTTCCACTAATATGTCACCTCTTCCATCTCTGTTGGTGTGATTTATAGCACACCCCAGAAAATACCTTTTAAATGGTATATCACATGTGGTCTCCCAGTTCATAGTTAGCGATTTAGAAAAATTCGACATGTCCCTTGGGCAGGAAAGGCCACTCTCTAATGACACCACTTAAATAACCTGACTGACAGACTAAATCATACAAGAGAGATGTTTATTCTCAGCCAGTGACACAGGCACACTTGGAAAAAGAAAATTTAAGTTCTCCCAATAGGAAACTAAAAATACACATCAATCATTAATTTTATACACTAGGGCCGTGTTGTTCGAAAGCTGATTAACGCTAACTCATGATTAAAAGTTAACCGAGGTTTTCATCTCATGCATTAAAAATGATTTTAAAGGCTCATTTTAAACTAAAGGTAAAGAAAAGTCTAACGCAAAACTTATCAGGGACAAAAATCTTTTAGAAATCCTTATGGATTAGTAAATATACTCGAATCAAAGTTCAAGTTAAGCCAGGATTAGCTTAATCGGGCTTTGAACAACTGGGCATAGTACTTGGAAAAAGAAAATTTAAGTTCTCCCAATATGAAACTAAAAATACACATCAATCATTAATTTTATTCACCAGGCTCACAGCATAACATCACATATCTTTCATACATTCAAATATCGCACATTACACTCAATTTACAGTATTTACCATCAAATTTACCTTTAGCTCTAATCTGCCAAAAATAATTATTTTTTATCCTATAAATAAAAATTATTAAAAATAAGCACATTTTAGTATTGATCACCTTTAGCTTCTCTGACAATTGTGGATTTTCACTGCTTGTTACTAGGAAGAAGCAAACACTTTTCTCCTTTGTCACTCTTTCTACTGATGCTGCATTTTGAAGTTCTGTTACTGCTGGTCTACATTGGCAAAGAGAAGAGTCAAAAGAGAGAAAAATAGCATACGAGAAAAACATTAAACACCGCATACTAATAAGAAGGAGGTTTTATCGCGTTTTAAAATCACTGCATGTGATGTTTTATCAACCATTTGATAGGTCAATGGCCTTATGAAGGTCTTGTCGCACATTCCTCCCCTACAAGGAAGAATGCATAACAAGCCCAAAGACCATCTGCGTAGGAGGGTACATCAACACTAGTTCACTAGTTCACCTGTCAGCTTTTTCTGCAAACTGGACAATACTCTGTACTGTACGCTCTCCTTCAAATGTAATTACACGCTTTCCTTTAACACTGTAACCAAAGAAGAATAAAATTGAGTGGCCAATCCAGCTCTGGAAAACACCAAGCTTTATTTCATAGTGATTATCATAATATATTATTTATATGGCTAAATGTAATTTAGGCAAGGTTGAAGTCAGCTCGATGCCGGTCAGCGGTCGGCTCTTGTCAAGGCTAAGGGGCGACCTTTGTATTCTCTGCTGGGGGGTGCCCCATGGTTTGCATTGCATTTGCTTGCTTGCTGGCCTGCGAGATAGGTCATTTTTGCCTGCTGTTTTGGCAAGTTTCCACCCCCCCCCCCCCCCCCCCGTCTCCACCCTCTGTTTGGTAAGTACCGGGTCTGGTAAGTATTCCACTGATTGGGTTCAGTGTTACGGTGCCGTTGGTGGTGCCCGCTTGCAGGGTTGCCATGGAGACCTCCTTTCCCGTGCCTGAATGCTGCCCGGCTTCACCAGCTCCCAAGCTCATCTATTGTTGATGAGTTTAATTTGTTATTAACTTGATTACATGGATGAACTGGTCCACGGCAAAAAGGACCATTATGATCAACGCAAATGAAAATAAGATAAATCAGACTATTTTAGAGCAATGTATTTAGCGCAGAGCACTAATTGGGGACACTTTCACAGATTGAATTGGAGTTTAGAAATGTTGGTTTTTGAGGGGAGGGGAAAACTGGATTACCAGGAGAAAAACCTCTTGGAGCAAAGACGAGAACCAACAACAAACTCAACCACATGTGACGCCAAGTCTGGGAATCAAACCCGAGCCACATTGGTGAGAGGCAAGTACTCTCACCACTGCACCATCTGTGCTGCCTGTTCTGAGCAATCTGATTTTATGAGGACTGCTCTTTGATGACCACTCACAAACCGATTACACTGGTTGAAGCTTTCAAAAAGATACTCAAACGGAAACTAGTGTTAAATTAACTTCTCACAATTTTATTGTAGGAAATCCTCTGACACCAAAGTCTCTTGATACAGCTGAAAAAAAAAAAGGGGAGATGATAAACTTACGACAGACATGAAAATATTCTTTCTTTATTCCACAAGAGATGAGAGTATATTTTAACCAAATATGAGTAAACATGAAATTATTCATGAACGAATTGAGTTTGTGACACTAAGCAGCCTAATGACTGGCAAACCTGTAATCCTTTGATTCCAAGAAAAACCTCAACCCACCTACATGTATGATGCCAAGTCCGGGAATCAAATCTAGTCAATGCTGGTAGGAGGTGAGTCTTATCACAACACAACAACAGTGCCATCCCTACTCCCTACACTGCACA